>NW_027449604.1:0-47500 GCF_964194025.1 Convolutriloba macropyga | reverse complement strand
GCTTGAGAAATTTGCTTTCTAGTTTCTTGAAAGCTTAACGTCACGCACGGTTCAATTAGTTCCCGACGCTTTAAATGGCAGGAATAATTTCATGGGAGAATTCGTAAACGTCAATTTAGAAGTGCATGTGAACTAAAACCGAAGTGATATTTTGGTTCCCTATTTCGTAAAGGAGATTATACTTTTGCTTCATTTCGCTCTCTATTGTGAACAAAATAGTCGAACGAAACTTATAATCCTACCTTTCTTTCTCCTGGCTAAATTGTGTAAATATTTGTCAACTTCTCAAAAATTCGTTCAGTTATTACACCAACGGGGCTAATTTTGAGCTTCGAGATTATTAATTTCCTTCCACTTATTGGACAGTTTGAATAGTTTGTGCGTGTTTTGTAGACGTAATATTTTCTCGCTCAATTACAACGACTACTTGGAAACTGGAGACAAGGGAAGCAGAATCAAAGCCTTGAATGCGCTCGTTTTTGGTTTCACAGCAATGAGGATCTTGGGTTTTTCAACTCTATGAGAACGAGGGTGACATAACAAACAAACTTCTCAAGAAGGGTCAAGTTTTTCATGCACTGACGTCAACACTTCGGGCAGTGACTCGGCTAGTGGTGTGCTGGAGGTGACGAAACAAAAAAAAAACTCCAAAAAACTTGTAAGACTCATCCAAAAAAAAAAAAAAAAAAACTTCTGATTGTTGCAGTAAATTAATATTATTTAACCGGCAAATCTAGCCCCCCAACGAACCCATTTCCTATCCCATATAACAATTTTTAGAGTTCACCGGTCACCGATAACCCACCCCATATACATTTTTTGTTGAAAAACATCAATTTTGAAAATTTTTGGTCAAAATTTAGAATTGACCAAATCGGGGTGAAGGTTGGTACCTGGGTAAGTCTATTACACCTTTAAGCGAAGCGACCGAAAAAAAAAAAGTTTGAAAAAATTGACCAAACTTGAAAAAATTTTGCAAAAAAATTTATATAAAGCGTTGATAGATGGCAGATAGAACACTTGTATAAAAAAGAGTATAATTAAGAGTTTGGTCAAGATTTTCAAATTTTGGGAAAAAAAAAGAATCAGATAACTGATTTTTTTAAAAATAAGCGCTTATTCTTGGTAACTCGCAAAAAAAATTGTGCATTTAACATCAAGGTTCGGAGTTTGAGCAAAGCTCAAATCAATTATGTTGTAAAAACATTATATGGTTTTCATATTAGCTGCAAGTTCACTTCATCACGCCATAAAAACTGCGCCTCAAGTAACACAAAATCGTTACAAACGTAACGTTTACGCATTACCGGGTCTGAGTTTTAATCCTAACGCTTTGAAAGTCCGAAAAACCGCGCAATTTCAATTGAGTCACTTCTTCCGTGACAAAAAGAGGCTAGTTATATGGCATGATGTGGTGAACAATTCATTGTCCCGTCATCGCAGTAACAACAATAAGCCTTTAACACCTTCGCAGCTTATTGAAGTGCTTGAAAAGTATCAGGAGCGCATAGAAGCTATAGTGTATTGCCCCAGAGAGGGAACTCCTGATATTTCTGATCAGCTCAAGCGTAGTACTCTAGTTACCATACACTTAGTGAAAGACATTGTGTCTAGACGTAAACAGAAAGATCCTAGTTTACTTAAAGAGTACAGAGCATTACACCAAAGGCCTGCGCTTGAGCTGAAAACACTGACCATAGTCTTAGCTCATAAGAACAACCTCCGGTCCTTGATAACACGCTCCCGACCGAAGAAACTTTCAAAGCGCCGTCGTAAAACGCTTCGCACCCGTCATGCGTTCGAGGAGGCGGAACTCACACAAGCCTTTGATAACCTGAATGTCACTTAGTCTTGCGCTGTTTTGGGAGTCTACCCGCTGACTGGCGGTGTGACTTAGTTAACTCACGAGTTACGGGTTAGTTTCTGGTTGGTTCTCTCCGATAGCGCTTTACTAAACGTTTCGCTCTCCCCATTCTTCGAGTTTTTCACTACCGTCCGTTTTCCGCAGGTTATCTGGTTTCATTTCCCGTTTCCGTCCTTTTGTTTCCTTGTCACTTTGTTTCCTCCTATCTCCCGTTTATCTGTTGTATGATGTAGTATGTTGAGTTTCTGCTGTAGTAAAATTTCTCTCTGCTAGTATGCTGGTTTGTTGTGTAGTCTCATTCCTTGCTAGGGTGTGACTTAAGTTCATTCTGGAGTTACGGCTGGTTTGTTTCGTGACTTTCACCACACTGGTTTGCTAGCAATTTGTTGTAGCTTTATTAGTTTTTGTAGTATGTACTTTTGTTGTCTGGGTAGGGTGGTTTGCTAGGGTGTGACTTAAGTTTGTTCTGGAGTTACGGCTAGTAAAGTTCCTGACCTTTTCGACTTTTGGTTATACTACACTGTTGCCGTAAATTGTTTCATGTTTAATGTTTTGATGCCGTTGTTAAAGCCCCATAATGATTTGTGCTAGTGTACCTGGCAGTAGCTCGTCTCCTTCTTTCTAGGGTGTGACTTAAGTTTATTCTGGAGTTACGGCTAGCTTGTTTGGTTGAGTTGTTGCTGTGGTCTGTTAGCATCGATCTTCCCGCCTCCTCGCTTGTGGTTTCCGCCCCGCCCGTGCCGTTTTCCCGTTTCGTCGCGCGCCATCCGCCCGACGTTTCCGCCCCGCCCGTGCCGTTTTCCCGTTTCATCGCGCGCCATCCGCCCGACGTTTCCGCCCCGCCCGTGCCGTTTTCCCGTTTCGTCGCGCGCCACCAGCCCGACGTTTCCGCCCCGCCCGTGCCGTTTTCCCGTTTCGTCGCGCGCCATCCGCCCGACGTTTCCGCCCCGCCCGTGCCGTTTTCCCGTTTCGTCGCGCGCCACCAGCCCGACGTTTCCGCCCCGCCCGTGCCGTTTTCCCGTTTCGTCGCGCGCCATCCGCCCGACGTTTCCGCCCCGCCCGTGCCGTTTTCCCGTTTCGTCGCGCGCCATCCGCCCGACGTTTCCGCCCCGCCCGTGCCGTTTTCCCGTTTCGTCGCGCGCCACCAGCCCGACGTTTCCGCCCCGCCCGCGCCGTTTTCCCGCTTCGTCGCGCGCCATTCGCTCGACGCTCCCGTTTGTCCGTCCGGTTTCCCGTCGCGTCGTGCGTTATTCGTTCGGCGTCTCTTCCCGTCTCCCGTTCTGTCCCTTTTTGCGCTTCCTGCGCACCGTTCTTTCTTTCTTTCGCCGGGTACTATTGTACCCGACGAACATTTTGCTCTTTGGCGGTTTGCTAGCCAAACCGTCACACGGGTTCGGTATAACCCATTTGTGTTGTGCTGTTGCATGTCTGTGTACTTTATAATAGTACTAAATTAAACTTGTGGTTCCTGTTTTTCTTAAGATCATGACAACTTTGCAGGACAAATTCAACAAACTTTATAGTGCAAGAGCAAAATTAGAGGCTGCACTTAATAACATCTATGGGGAAATTAACAATGCTGTTGATAAGCAAGACAGGAAAGTTAAGATCGAACGTCTGATTGTGAAGTGCAAAGATGCTTTTACTAGAGTAGTTGATAAGAATGAAGAGCTCTTTGATCTGGCACAAAAGACTGAAGATCCAGACGCTGCCTGTAAGAATCTTGAGAAATGGTTAGAGACTGTAACAAAGAAAACTGATGAGTTCATTGCTGCTGCTCGAGGGTATATCAATTCGGTCCATGACAAAGAGACAGCAGAGCTGTATACCTCTCACCAATCAAGATCAGGTTCACATATGACTTCCTCAAAAAGATCAAGTCAGCGTCATCGAGACTTAGAACTATCTAGACTCAAAAGGGAAGAACTTGAGAAACAACATGAGGCAAAACTCCGCATTGCTAGACAACGTCTTGAAATTGAAAAACAAACGAAATTGCGGGAATTAGAAATTGAACAGCTTGAGGAAGATCATCGCAAGGAAGTAGCTGCTGCAGCCCTTGAGGAAATTGAGTTGATGACAAAATCATCAGCGGACGGGTCTGGTACAGGCAAAATGAGTGGGCTCTTTACGGAAAGAAGTTCAGTCAAGAGCAAGAAACTTGTTCAAGATTGGGTTAATTCGTCACCAGCCGGGAACATGGCAGATGTTGCAAACGAACCGAGTTTGCACTTTTCTGGTTCCATCGCCCAATCTAACCAAGCAATTGTCCGACCTTCTTCAGCTCAACTTCCAAACTCACACTTCAATCTCAATACACATGGTCAAGTTGAGGCCAACATCAACCTCCCTGTCCATGAACCAAGTAGTGGAACCAATGTAACCAATGATGCACATGTTGCAAACAACATCATGCAAGAGCAGCGACAGCCTCAATATACGCCTCCATCACCAGTAAACTTTGGTATGCCAACTCAACTAAACGCCCCAAACACAGCCCGACAACTGTCTCAAGCAACAATGCACTTCGATGGTTTACAGTTAGATCATCAATTCCCTCGCAGGTCGAGCATGCCGGGACAGTTGAATTTAGTCAGCCCTCCGCGTTCACCACCTTTAAACACACTCGTTAATGCTCCGCTAGCACTTAATCCGCAACAATCACACATAAATGTACCAGCCCCCCCATCCCACGTTCTAAACCCCGCACCACCGCATTTCCCGTTAATCCCACCAGCATTCCGCTTTCCTCCTTCGCCGCCACAAGCACTCCCACTACACGCAACTAACCCCGTGGCGAATAATGTCAATCTGTTACCCCATTCTCCGCCTGCACCATTCGTTTCCTCCGCAAACGTTTTCGTACCTCAATTAATTCATTCACCACCCCCACAAACGAGCTTTCAGCCCCAAAGTTTTGTCCCTATAACCCACGCACCTCCTGCTCCTCCAGATCCAAATGTCTGGCGTTTTCCAGCAGCAGTCCCATCTAATGCAGTACCACTTGTACGAACATCCGCAAACTTATACACCGTTCAACCGGCCCCGTCAATCAACCCTCATATATCTACATCGCACCGCTCCCCTCATGCACCAGCAGCAGCAGGCGCTCAAAATTACGTAACATCAGACTTCATGCAAGCGAATCCATTTAGTTCTTCCACAGGTACCGCCCCCACCTTTGTCACTCCGATCATTCCGCCAACGTATGGAGCTACCGTTCCAAACCCGTTGTGTTGGGGTGGCCCGCCGCATCCCACACCTTCGGCTCCTTCTTTGGACTCTGCGGATTTGATAAAGCAGTTGGCGGACGCAATTACTTGTAAGAAGAACGATCCACTGCCCGAGTGGAAGTTGGCACAATACAATGGTGATCCCCTGCAGTGGCACGAATGGTTCGGGCAATTTAAAAGCGCCATAGACGCACAGTCCTTGACTGATGACGTCAAGTTAACATACTTAAAAACCCTTGTAACTGGAAAAGCTAAAACCGCCATCGCTGAGTTCGCATACTGCGGTGTAATGTATAAGGACGCACTTAAGACACTCGAACGTAAATTTGGCCAACCACAGGCAGTAGTCAGTGCACACTTAGAAAAACTCAGCTCTTTTCCACCACTAAAGATGCACAATAGTGATAACATCATAAACTATTCTGCAACAATTTCAAGTCTTGTTGGGGTCTTTAAATCACTTTCATATGACGCAGACCTTAAGAGCGCCTCACTTCTCAACACGGCTGTGCAAAAATTGCCGCCCAATCTGAAAGAGTCTTGGTCACTCTTCACCGTGAAAAAACATTGGGTTAAGCCAACACTCCTTGACTTCAACGATTGGTTGAAGAAGAAAGCCGAGGCACATGATTTAATGAAACAAACTTCGTCGAAAGCAAGAACTGAGGATAACACCAACTCAGTAGTAAAGAGCAAAGTTGCCTCAAGAACTTTTGCTGCTAATACACAAACTAAGGGCACTCAGAGACCAGCCTCAACATCGGCAACGCCTGCAACCCCTCGCTGCATTGTGTGTAAAGGTATCCACCGCATCTGGGAGTGTAGGGTATTTAAAGAAAAGTCTCCCACTCAACGAGCAAAGGTAGTGGCGGAAGCAAAACTGTGTTTCTCATGTTTGAGAGAAAAGCACATGTTCAGGCAATGCCCACACCCCAGGAAATGCAGGAAGGACGGTTGCAACAGCTCCCATAACACACTTCTCCATGGAGCTGAGAGGGTTTATCCATCAAAATCCCCTCCAAACAACAACAACAGTAATTCTAATGCTGGCACAAATCAAAGTAAACTCCCTAGTGTCCAATCATCGAGCAAGACCACAACTTTGTCATCTGTGAGTAATGTGAAAGGCCTCCTCCAGGTGACTGAATTACAGTTAAAGAGCCCTTCCGGTAAAGACACCACGGCTTTAGTTTTGTGCGATACCGCTTGCAGTAACTCTTGGGTGTCCAATGATCTTGCAAATAGACTTGGTTTGCACGGTACAGCATTGAAACTAACAGTCAAGGGTATAAATACCGAAGAGGTCGTAGACACTAAGTTAGTTGAACTAATTGTAACACCACGCGACAACCAAGCATTTGAACCATTTAAAGTAAGCCCTTACGTCAAGGAAAATTTGAATGTAGGCGCCGATGTCATTAACATTAAAGCACTTCAGGAAACATACCCGCACCTAGCAGTTCTAGACCCAGTTACATATTGCTATGGAAACATCGAGATGATACTTGGACAGGATGTGTATCATGCCATCCGCCCGTTAGAGTACTTCGCTGCCGACGAGAAGTCCTCGCCCTTCGCTGTTCGCTTGCCCATAGGTTGGGTTCTAAGCGGCCCTCTACCGTCGTCTTCAGGTTTAGTCTCGACTTGTTTCAAAGCTAATTTGGAGCAGGATTTTGAACTCGCTAGTCAGGTAAAATCTTGGTACGACATGGAGTCGTACGGCGCACTTAAGCAAGTAGACCCACGATCCGCATCGGATGCACGTGCGCATGAAATTCTTGAAAACACCACCGTGCATAATGGAAAAAGGTACGATGTCGGAATGCTAGGGGCTGAAGATAACATCGAACTGCCCAACAATTATTTCTCAGCACTTGTTCAATTAAAGTCTTTGGAAAAGCGGCTAACGAAAGATCAGACATTAAGGGAAAAATACTCGAATACCATCAAAGAGGACTTAGACAAAGGCTACGTAGTAAGGGTCAAAGATGCTCATAAGGTGGAAAGTCGCTCGGAACGAGAGTGGTACCTACCACACCATCCGGTTGTTAACCCGAACAAGCCGGGTAAGGTTCGTAGGGTACTAAACGGAGCAGCAAAATTCCATGGCGCATCTCTTAATAAGTCATTACTTACCGGACCTGACCTACTACAAAACCTAATCTATGTACTCCTACGGTTCAGACAACATCCATTTGCCGTATCCGCCGACATCGAGGGAATGTTCCTCCAAGTTGGAGTGTTGCCATGTGATCAACCATCATTGCGCTTTTTGTGGCGGGAGGACCCCACATCAAATGTTGTGGTACACCAGTATACGCGCCACATCTTTGGGGCAAAAGATTCACCCACCTGCGCCAACTACGCACTTCAGCGCACGGCACGCGATAATGCTAAGGAGTACCCAGAAGCTGCGAAAGCCGTCCTTGAGAACTTCTACATGGACGATTACTTGGACTCAGTGGAATCCCCCGAGAGGGCCCTCATTAGGTCGAAGGAATTGGTTCATCTTCTCCATCTAGGTGGGTTCAAGCTTACTAAGTTTGTAAGCAATGTACCAGATCTGGCTGACCGAATTGATGGGTCTGCTCAATCCACTGAACCGAAGGTCATCGTTTCATCCAAGGAGGAATCAATGCACGTGCTTGGGCTTAAGTGGGATCACAACAACGATACTCTGGTTGTGAGCAGGGGTACTAACAGCACCATCACGAAAAGTTTAACACAGCGCTTGGTCCTAAGTCTTGTGTCAAAGGTCTACGACCCAATTGGTCTTGTCGCACCGTTCACTGTTGGTGCTCGGCTAATCTTGAAAGACATTTGGCGTGCCAATGGACAAAGTTGGGATGACGAGTTACCTAAAGACACAGTTGACAGATTCCTTGCCTGGTGTGTTGAACTGCCGCGGTTAGCTGAGATCACTATACCGAGAAGTTACTTTTCAGGACCATTCCAACATCTTGAACTCCACATGTTTGGTGATAGCTCGCAAGACGTATTCAGTGCAGTAGGTTTTCTCAGGGCTCAAGTAACTTGCACCTCCGGGGAGATTAAAACAGAGCTGGCGTTTGTCTTGGGCAAGGCCCGTGTTGCACCTATGAAGGTAATGACAGTTCCTAAGTTGGAATTACAAGCCGCTCTCCTCGCTGCCCGTTTAAAAAGGGAAATCTGTCGAGCATTAACGGTTACTGTGGATAAAGTCTTTATGTGGACAGATAGTACCATCGTCTTGCAGTGGATAAACTCAACAAACAAACACCCCATCTTCATTGCAAATCGTGTTAGTGAAATCCTGGAGAACACCAGCGTTGACCAATGGAACCACGTCGCCACTTGTGATAATCCGGCAGATGCTGGCACGCGTGGCATGTCCGCTGAAGTTTTGCAATCAAGTAGCTGGGTGAGGGGTCCTAACTTCTTGAGAACTAAGCAATTCCCTTTTGTGCCAAATACTGACGTCGTTGATAACATCAAACTCGGCGATGTAACCAAGGAACAAGATGATGACTCCATCTCATCTTTAGCCGCATCCGTAACCAAGCCCCCTAAGGAACAAAGTATCAATCTAATTCCGTTTGATAAGTTCAGTTCTTATCAAAAATTACTGCGTGTCACCGCCTATGTGCTCCGTCTTTTACCATCTCATGAAAGTTACCGTACCGTAGACGGCAGCATAGCCGATCCTGTTGAGCTTGACGAAGCCGAGCGTCATCTCCAGTATTTGGTTCAGGAAGAGTCCTTTAGTACTGAAAGAAAGGATCTTCTTGACAACAAATCTGTTAAGAAGAGCAGCCGCATTGCTCAGTTTACTCCGTTTATTGGGCCTCATGGTCTCATCCGTTCTTCTGGTCGACTCCGACGGCTAGTGGAAATTGACTTTGACTCTAAGCATCCTATCGTGCTGGATGCACGTCATACTTTTGTTAAACTGTTTCTGCGGCATACTCATTTGAAGAACCATCATCAGGGCATTGATTACTTAAGGTCAAAGGTACAGGAACGTTATGCCATCCTAAAACTACGTTCCACACTGCGTTCCATCAAATCAAACTGCGTGTTGTGTAGAAAGTTCCGTGCAGCAACCATTCAACCTATCATGGCAGACCTCCCAAAGGAGAGACTGGCATACCAGTCTCCTCCCTTTACCAACACCGGGGTTGATTACTTCGGCCCATTCTACGTCACAGTTCGTCGGACTACCGAGAAGAGGTGGGGATTTCTCTTCACTTGTCTCACTACTCGTGCTGTCCATGTTGAAGTTGTCCCGTCCATGGACACTAGTTCTTGTGTAATGGGAGTGGAGCGGTTCGTCTCCCGTCGGGGTACTCCTGCTATGATTTGGTCGGATAATGGTACGAACTTCATTGGAGCGGAGAAAGAGCTCCGTGAATGTGTGGAAAAATGGAATACGCTTAACATTGCCACCGAACTTGCACATAAGGGCATTAAGTGGAGGTTCAATCCACCCAGTGCGCCACACCAAGGTGGCATCTGGGAGAGGCTAGTTCGAAGTTTTAAAAGAGTACTGTACACTATCCTCGGTACGCGTCGCCTCACAGATGAGGTGTTGAACACTACTTTTTGTCTGGTCGAATACGCACTAAACTCACGTCCCTTAACGCCCGTAAGCGCCGACCCGTCCGACCTAGGCGCAATAACACCTAACCATTTTCTACTCGGTAACCAAGCAACCCGAATTCCGTCTATCGTTGGCGTCGACGAGTTCGATCATCGTAAGCGGTACGCCCGTGCACAGTCCTACGCCAATGCAATTTGGGCACGTTGGCTCAAGGAGTATGTACCTGCGTTGAACCGTAGATCTAAGTGGCAGACGCCTGCCGAGCAGCACCTCAAGGTCGGTGATTTAGTTTGGATCGTTGAAGAAAGCAACCCTAGGGGTTACTATCCAACCGCTCGGATTGAGGAACTTCGGTACGGCTCCGACAGCGTCGCCCGCTCCGCCGTCTTACGCACGTCATCCGGATCGCTCGTCCGCCCACTCGTTAAGCTTGTACCGATCCTCCCAACATTTTCTTCCGGGCCGGAGGATGTTACCGAGTAAACTAAATGAGCAGTCTATTTAAAGAGCTATTTAAATAAAGCGAGAATCTATCCAGCGAGAAACTTTATTACGTCATAATCTCTTAACCATGTAAGCCTTACAAAAAGATTAAATGCACACAAAATACGTTCTATTTGGCATAGAAAGCTCGGAAAAAGTTCGTTAAACATAATTTTCGTTAAGCCTACTAATATACTGAATCGATTGCGCTCTTTTTAGGCTTAATATTTTTATGTTTCGAAAACGTATCGGTGACCAATCTGAGTCGAAAATCGACTCAGACAAAATACCTGCTAAAAAAGATCAAGCTAGATTTGCCGGGCCATTGAGAGGGGCCGTTGGCCTTATGCGTTGATTGAATACAGTTGTATTGGAGAAAAAACTTGAATTTACTCGTCGAAAGTCTGCATTTTGTCAGCTTCAATAATAACAATAATAATATAATAATAATAATAATTATTATTATTATAATAGTAAAAATAATAATCATAATACTAAGTAATAAGAGTAAAATAAAATTAATAATAATTTGAATAATAAAATAAAAATAAAATAAAAATAATAAAAATTTTAATAATAATATTAACAAAAACAATAATAGAAATCAGAAAAAGACATCAAAATAATAACAAAAATATTAATAATAATGATAAAGACTTCGGAAAAACAAAAAGGTCCATCTGCGGGGTCAAACCGATACCCAGATATGTCAGGTTTTGTCCAAATTTATAAAATCAGTATATTCATTTCTTTGCAGTTTGAACATTCACATTATAAAGAAAAAGACATCAAAATAATAACAAAAATAATAATAATAATAATAATGATAAAGACTTCGGAAAAACAAAAAGGTCCATCTGCGGGGTCAAACCGATACCCAGATATGTCAGGTTTTGTCCAAATTTATAAAATCAGTATATTCATTTCTTTGCAGTTTGAACATTCACATTATATTCAAGATGTGAAGGGCTGTTTTTCTTGATACTTCGAAAAACTCCCGGTAGACGTGTAGAAGCTCCTTCCTGTATTATTCAACAAAGGATGTCACATTTGAAGAAATAATTGAAGACATTTGCTAGGTGAATTGCTTTGATCCAGAATTCAAAATCGCTATTTTTCAGTCTAAAATTGTGACATCTAAATTTTTTGTGTTGATTGTGCACGTGTGCCAACTTCCTGGTCTTTTATATAATCCCCCCAGTTTATGTCAATGCTGCCATACAGTATTTCTGCAAATAGATGCTTTCGAGTACTGTGAGGTCAAGCTTGTTCCGCTTCCACAGTAAAAATTTTTAGCATTACCCTAGTCAAGACCTGGAAATATTAAAAGACCGTCTTTGACAGCTTTAATGTATGAAAAGACTGTCCTCGACAGATATTGGGTATGAAAAGAATTTGCCTGGACCTAATGTGATGTCATGGACTTTGGCTGGAACTAAAACAACCGTCCTAGAATTTGGCTGGACAATAAAGATGTTCTGGAATTTGGCTAGACAATAAAGGTGTTCTGGAATTTGGCTGGACAATAAATTATGTCCTGGAATTACGCTCGCGACCGTTATAATGACTTTTTTCAACTTCAGTCAAATTTAAGGACATGTTGCGCAATTGGTTAAGCATTGGGTAAGACTGGAGAAGTCCGCGGGATCGAACCCAGGTGTTGTCGGAACTTTTTAGTTCCTCATTTTTGCGTATGAAAAGAATTTGGTTGGACTTATGGAAAGAATTAGCCTCGAATTTAACTAGGGTCCTCGACCGTGTAATTTAATTCAATATTTACCCCCCTACCTGGAGTTAATAGGTCTTTTCATAAATTCCAGGTCTCGACAAGGGTAGTGATACAGCATAATTAGTGAAAGCGTTTTGAATTATTCATTACAGTAGTTGTTGATAAATTTCGCTTCAACCTCAAAAGGGCTTCGAGTGCCTTTTGCGATAGCGCGTTTACTCTGCACATTTTGTGAATTCTATAACTAATTTATCCACGTTGGTAAACACTTAGTGTGGAGATATCTAGTAGTATTAGTAATTGAAAATTCTGGTTATCAATCATACCCACTGCTTCTGTACACTCGTTTGTCAGTCTGCACACATTATCTTATGAAATTTCCTCCATTACATTGAATTTTTTCATTTATACGCAAAATATCAAGCGCATTTGTCATTGATTTTGAGTGTTGTTACAAAACAAAATCAGTAAAGCGTGGATATTGTACTTTTGCGGAGTCCGTCGCCAGCTTTTAGATTTGTAGTTATGATGCTAAGAAGTAATTTTGAAAAAACCGTTTTCAGATGTTCTTAGCCTCTTTGTGCAATTTTGAAGTTTTTATCTCTGCTGTATTGTTGTATTACCCAGCAAATTATCGTAACAGCAACTTTGCGCACATAAATTGAACTTGAATTTTGACAGGAACATTAACAAATCAAGAAGTTATATATACAAGCATAATTGTAGTGTTTCAAAAGACTAACAACGTAACCAAAACTTTACACAAAATCCATTTACCTGACTTCAATTCCAGTGATTCTATTTTCTGCGTGTAAGCTTGATTTATACACCAGACCTGGTAGCCATATGTGAAGATTTAGCATCAGCTGGTTTACATTGGAGAATAAATTCTATTTGTTTCTTTTAATGAAATAGAAGGCTTTTGTTATTTATCAAGAAGTTACCCGGGTCATCGATCATACAACTTTCTTGGATTTCGTACTAGGTCATATATGATTCTTAGTAACCGTACTAGGTCATATATGATTTGTATGAATTCTTGGTAGTCATACAAGGATCATACAAAAAATAAAATCTACTCTCAAAAGGCTTCAATCGCTATGCTCTTGGTTACGGATACGAAAAAAATAACAATCAAAGATGCATAAAGGGTAGGAAAAAAAATTTTTTTCTTTGTAATCATACTAGGTCATATATGATTTTATTGATTTCTTAGTACTCATACAAGGATCATACAAAAATTTTCAAATGATGCCTCGCACATTAAAAAAATGTAGTGAGTTTCACAACCCACAAATAAAACCATATATGGCACTTTTTTCGGTAAAAAAAACAAAAAAAAAGAAAAAAAATTCTTTGTAATCATACTAGGTCATATATGATTTGTATGATTTCTTAGTACTCATACAAGGATCATACAAAAATTTTCAAATGATGCCTCGCACATTAAAAAAATGTAGTGAGTTTCACAACCCACAAATAAAACCATATATGGCACTTTTTTCGGTAAAAAAACAAAAAAAAAGAAAAAAAATTCTTTGTAATCATACTAGGTCATATATGATTTGTATGATTTCTTAGTACTCATACAAGGATCATACAAAAATTTTCAAATGATGCCTCGCACATTAAAAAAATGTAGTGAGTTTCACAACCCACAAATAAAACCATATATGGCACTTTTTTTGGTAAAAAAACAAAAAAAAAGAAAAAAAATTCTTTGTAATCATACTAGGTCATATATGATTTGTATGATTTCTTAGTACTCATACAAGGACCATACAGAACAAAACCAATCGTTGCATTGAACTAAAAACACGAAGTGCAATTCAAATAAAGCTGTGCAGCTCTGGTACTCACCAATTGAACAAATAAATCTGCCTTATATCTGCTTGATCCAAGATATTCGAGGTCACGTTTCAAAATAATCGCATTTATGGGTCAAACTGGTGTCACACAAATTTCGGTTCTCGAAAACAGCAGAATACGCCCTCATACTTGTGCTTCATAGAGTCCTCAGATACAAATATTGTCGTGGGTTTGCTCCTATTGACCACTTCGCTGACAAAAATGGTTTGATCAACAGATTACTTATAGATAATTAACGAAAAAACAAACAAAGTTATATTTTGCACAAATTTCTTTGTTCAAGGGTAATATGTTTAAATCTAAGAGTCGAATTGGCCCTTTACAACAAGCAGCCAAGCTTTTTAATGCAAGTCAAACATTGTTCCTTGAAAAATAGACAATTTTTAATTTTTCGTGAAATCACAGAATTTCTGATGATGTGTTTTTTTTGGAAACAGCCAAAACATTAAAAAACCTAAAAAATCCTGGCCTTCATGGCAAACTGGGATTTTTTCCAACACAAAAAACCAAAATTTTTTTGTGTTGAAAAAAATAATGGACCGTAATTGAGCCAGGATTTACGTTCAAGGAGTCGGGTCTGGCCATTTTGCGCAACTTTGTGAGAAAATCGTGTCTCTTAATTCCCAAAAACAGGAGCACAGTTCTTGTTTGTTGATTTTTCTTACACTAATGTACCCAACGGATCAAACCTAGTCTTAATGGTTGATACTGAACTTGACTTGAATGCTCCAGGCAGTGGGCTCCCTAAATCAGTCGGGGCAGAAAGTTATAAATGTTCAAACTTGAAAAGTTTGCTGATTTTTGGCATATTCGTGGACATCAGTTTTCTGATACAACAAAACGGGCGAGCTACTATACCAGCACCTTTCCGATAGTTGTGAATTTTAGTCGAAGGAAGCTCCTCAGTTAGTGGAATGAAGAGTTTTTTATAAAACTGTTTTACATGAATTTGCGAAATATGGCTGTCCACTCGAAAAAAATGGATTTCTTTTGGGAGTTCTGCTGATTCCCATGCAACTAATTGACCAAACTGAACATTCATGGTTCTCTTCTGTCACAAAATAGTTGAACTAGCTTGAACACATGTGTTCTTCTGTTTATTGGGTTCATTAAATGATGTTTTTTCTAAAGTATCAAAAAAATCTAAATCTCGCCGATTTAATGCATTGTCTTAAATGTTATACTATTTTGGGTGTTAATGTTGCAAACATATCGGGCTATTTGGCCTGCCAGAGTGCGCGTGAAGTCATTCAAACTCAAAATTGTGTGCAATTTACATTTTTTTTCTCAATTTTTCAATTGTCGGCTTAACGGGAATTTCTTGCTCCTGTTGTTTTTCTAATATAAACACCCAAAAAACATTCATGGCGAGCTGGTAATTTTCCAATCTGACAATAACGGCTTTGGTTTTCAAAAGATAAATAGTGGATCGCAAAAACTTCCAGATTTACGTTTAAAGAGTCGGGTCTAGCCTTATTGCGCAACTTTGTGAGAAAAATGTTTCTCTTAATATATCAAAAATAGGAAAACAGTTCGTTTGTTTGTTGATTTCTCTTAAACTAATGTACCGAGCAGATTAAACGTAAATTTAACTTGTTGATATCGAATCGTTTTTGACTGCTCTAGGTAGTTATTTTCCAAAAATCTATCCCGGCAAGAGGTCAAAGATGTTCAAACTTAAAAAGAACTCTGAACTTTGGCGTAATCGTGGGCATTATATTCTGGTACATTAAAACGGGTGAGTTGCTGTGCACCCAACTTCTCAATAAGTGTGGAGGTTAGTCGAAGGAAGCCCCTCAGTTAAAGGAAAAAACTATTTTCAGAGGCCGTCTTACAAGAATTTGCGAATATTGACAGTCTTCTCAAAAAAAAATTTTGGGTTTAGTTTGGGAGTTTTACTGATTTTTTAATGAGTTGTTTTACTGTTTAACAGTTTCTTTTGGTTGTAGAGTGTTTAATTGTTTGTCTGTAAAATTTTCTTTTGTAAACTGTTTTGTTTTAACTTTTTAAGTGTTTGTTTTTTAGTAAACTTTCAAAAATCTAAATCCTGCCTATTTAATGCAGAGATTTTGATGACTTACTAGTTTTGGGCGTTATTTCCAATTGCTAATTGTGCTCTTTAGCTTCAGGGGGAGCATTCAAATCCATTTGAAACTAAAGTTCTCAACAGTATAACGATTTTTCAAAAAATTCATTTTTCGGCTATTCAGGAATTTCTTGCTCCTGTTTTTTCATGAAAACACACAAAACACCCTGGCCTTTATGTCGAGTTGGGATTTTTCCCAATTCGCGGTGGAGGTCTTCGTTGTCCAGTTACAAGCCAGTGAACTTAGATTGGTCACTGGACGCACATATCAGTCGTTTTGCAAGAATTTGCTAGAATTTTGGCCGTATTAAAATTCAAAGTACACTTCATGTGTTTGAAGTTTTCTCCAAAACAACAGTACCAAATTGAACGGGCATTGTTTTGTTTTATTGGCACTATACTCTTCTTGCATGCAGTGTTTGGTTGGTTTCTCAAATCCGCCTAAACAAAAAGTTACAAATGTGTAACTTGAAAAAATTTTAATTTTCAGGCCAATCTGGATGAAAACATTTCGTCACAACGAAACAGCCGACGTTGTTGAAGAGGTCTTCAGCGTCCAGATAGATAGAAAATGCGCGTATTTTACTTCCTGAATCATGTTCGAGGGGAACGTTTGTGTCGCTTTGCTGAGTTTCGTGTCAAAATTATATCTTATTAGCAGAAAAATCATTGGCAGAAAAAATTTTTGACACGCTTCAGTTTTCTAATGATTTCTCCCAAACTACTGTGCCAATTCAGACGGGCATAGTCGCGTTTTGTTTGTTATGAGTTTTTCTCGTTTGCAGTTTTTAATAAGTTACTGAAATCGGCCTTCTCAGAAGGTTTTCAGGCGGTAAGTTTCATAAAAAACAAAAATTATGTTTCAAAACGCTTTTTGGTTTTGATGCTGTTATTCCTCTAATTTGGGGTATTGTTACTTGCAAATTTTGTTATTCACCCATCTGTTGAGTCTCTGAAGCTATTTCAATCATAGAACAGGTTTTATTAGGTTTTTGATGGACATTTTGCATTGCTTCTCTTTAATTTTTTGTCTTTTCAGATGCCGAAAGTCAGGTTACAGTTTATTGTTTTATCGATATCTCCAAATGTTTTCAATCAAATTCAATAAACGAGGTGGCTTTTCGTTTCTATCAATCTGTTCCTGTTAGTCTTTTGCAGTCTTTTTTTTTGCATCGGCCTGTGCAAAAAACAATTAGGGTGTAAACTTAAAAATAAATATCATTTTAAACGTTATTATGAATTTATGTGTTTTTTTTTGTAATGAGGGTTGTTGTTACTTGCAAATTGTGTTATTTACGCTAGTGTCGGGTCCATGAAGCTATTTGAATCAATAGTTTTTAGAAATTCAACAATTTTTCTGTTTTCACGATTTCATCAAATTTCTGTGGATGTTGTTTTATGTCAAAACACACAAAACATCATAACCTTCATGGTGAGGTGGGAAATTTTTTCCCACCTCACCATGAAGGTTTGCCGTGACTTAGAACGTTGAAGTGGACCAGAATTACACGCACAAATACGCCGGCAACGCTGTTTCACGTTGTTTTACGTCGGATCCGGTGATCTTGGGCATCGATTTTAGCCCATAAAATGGGGTACAGAACAGTATTTTATTAATATCTCCTACAGTACTGAACCAAATTAAAATTAAACGGGAGTGGTCGCATTTTGTTAGCACTGAACCCCTCTTGCTTACAGTATTTGGTTGGTTTCCCAAATCGGCCTAATCAAAAAGTTATTAATGTTCAAAGTTGAAATAGTTCGAACTTTCGGGCTATTCTGGGTGACCCAAATTTCGGTACAACAAAACACGCGATTTACCCAACAAGTGTTAGTGTTTTAGAATCCCCAGTTAGTGGGGAGTCTCCCCATATATATTTTGTATGCAGTTTTATGTAGTCCAGATGGTCAATTTTAGCGTTACATGAGCCGTACTTGGTCAATTTTGACATTTGGTACGGTACCTTTATGTTGAAATATCTCCTCGTAGAGTGAACCGATTTTTGATCTGTTTGTTGATTTGAACTCAGCTTGAGCAGTACTTGAATCCCTGTAAATGGCGTTTTGTTTCTTTCAGCCGTTTTTGAGAAATTGGCCTCGACACATACGGTCATTTTTACCTTTTAGTGACTGGTACTTTTGCTGTACCTACATGTTAGACCACTAAAACTAGCTCATTTAGACTCGATAATTAGTTCGTTAGACTCGTTTGATAATGCTGATTGTAGGCATATATAGTTTACACCCCATTTTATGTTGTTCAGAAGGTCAATTTTAACTCTGAAGGTGGTGTACCTCTGTTACAGGGTCATTTGGTACGGTACCTTATTTTTGCTATAACTTCTCGAAAAATGCACCGATTGGGCTCATTTTTTGATATGATGCGTGTCTCAAGCAGTGCTACAATTGGTTCTAAGGGCGTTTGTTTTTGTTCAGCCGTTTTCGAGAAATTGGCCAGGGAATTTGACCCCAGTGTTACCTCCTGTGGAGAGAAACACCACCTTGAGTACGATACTAAACCTTGTTGTGGGTTCAATCCACGGTGAAATTTAGTGTGTTAGATTCCCCTGTTAGTGGGAAGTCTGTCCATGTATATTTTACTGTTGATTATAATGAGGCTATTGGTTATAGTACAGAAACAGGAACCGAAATTGGTCCTTTTGGTCATTTGGTACGGTACCTTTATGTTGGAATATCTCCTCGTAGAGTGAACCGATTTTTGATCTGTTTGTTGATTTGAACTCAGCTTGAGCAGTACTTGAATCCCTGTAAATGGCGTTTTGTTTCTTTCTGCCGTTTTTGAGAAATTGGCCTCGACACATACGGTCATTTTTACCTTTTAGTGACTGGTACGTTTCACGTTTCTACCTGTGAAATGTTGAAATTAATGAGTTTGACTGCAGGAATAGGCTCGCTGAACTCCATTTGTAATGGGGAAACTTCCCATATATATTTTGTATAGGGTTTTCCGAGATCTAGGGGGTCAATTTTCACTCTGCACGTGACCCCCCCCAACCCCCATGAATATATGCCCAAAATCCTATAATTTCCTTGCGAAGGTGGGAAAATTGCTGTTTTGGGGTACCAGCATAGGCATCGTAGTCCCTGCGTATTACAGGGAAACTGTCCTCCAATTTTCAGCCATATTTGTTGAGGGGTTGATCTTCTCTCCCCCTTATTAATTATATGTATACTAATATTCTAAGGTGAGGGCGTTTCGCCCCATGGGGTGCACCCCCCCCCTGTCCCGTTGAGACGCTGGTTAGTCAGCTCCCCCCCTCGGGTCTTTTTTGGTGCACCTCATGTATTTGGGGATGTACGGCGTGCGGTCACGACGATGCGCTGCTTTTTCTCCGGCTTTATGTTTATGCTTTCCGTGCATGGGCAAGTCTGTGAGTTGTAAATTGCTTATGTTCCCTTTCAGCAGTAAGTGTCACCTCAGCTGCACGGGTCGAGGCAGCGCCCAAATAGTCTGGTCGGCGACCGGACTGGGCTCCAAATTAGTAGGATAGGATTAGGATAATTTAATACTTCATCATGACTGTTGTCGATATCACAAAAGCTAAACAGCCTTTACTTCAGTTTGAAATGATGAATACGCTATTGAGCAGATGCTCGCTAGGGATCATTGGAGATTCCCATTTGATCCGAATGAGTACATTTATGCATCCCGAAATCCGCATAATAGGCCGCGGCGGTGAGCGAGTGTCCAATTTTGAGCGTTACCTGGAACAGATTCAAGATCTCGATGTTCTCCTCATATTCCTTGGAGGGAACGATATTACTGGGAAAAACGGGGCCCCAGGGAAGTCAGCGCTAAAAGATATGGTCAATGATGTGCGTGCGTTGAGTAGTTGGGCGCAGTCGAAAGGGGTGAAAGTTCTGACTTGTGATATCATCCCCAGGGAGACCAACCTGGTTGGCACAGATCTTTCAAACAAGCGTTTGTTGAAGCGATTCAAAAAACGTCAGCTTACAATCAGATACTTTGCCTTCAAGATGCTTAGCGATGGTGTCCACCTTGAAAATTATGCAGATCTTTGGGAGTACATGCAGCCAAAGATCCTCGACCGTATACGGGATGCATTTCGATTATGAAGACCTTGTTGCTGCAGTACCGGACACGAATATGCAGTACCTTCTTTGTACGGCCGATTGTGGCCTCTTGCCTTAACGCGCTAATTTTTTGCTGTGTAATTTTGTGTTTTGTTTCATTGATTAATTGAAACAACTTGTTGATCTGTTTTGAAATTTAAAACGATCTGTGTTTGCGAAGTGCCGACTGTGGCACAATTTTCTCAACTATCTTTGAAACAAAGTTTTGCGTGTTTTTTTGTGCTGAATGCCTGACAAAATACGTAGAGGTGGGAAAATCCCAATAGATGTTAAAGCAGAAGGAATTATCGTTCTAGGTGGTCTGAGAAAGAAGTACTTAACACGTTGTCAGATTTTGCGCTCAAAAGACTATCTATACGCAGTTTAACAAAAAGTGTTTTCCAATATAGTGAAGGACTTGTTCAAATCAATTGAGCACCTATGTAGGAGTGGGAAAACCCAAGTAGGTTCTAAAGCAGAAGGAATTATCGTTCTAGGTGGCCTGAGCAAGAAGTACTTAACACGTTGTCAGATTTTGCGCTCAAAAGTTTATCTATACGCAGTTTAACAAAAAGTGTTTTCCAATATAGTGAAGGACTTGTTCAAATCAATTGAGCGCCTATGTAGGAGTGGGAAAACCCAAGTAGGTTCTAAAGCAGAAGGAATTATCGTTCTAGGTGGTCTGAGCAAGAAGTACTTAACACGTTGTCAGATTTTGCGCTCAAAAGACTATCTATATACAGTTTAACAAAAAGTGTTTTCCAATATAGTGAAGGACTTGTTCAAATCAATTGAGCACCTATGTAGGAGTGGGAAAACCCAAGTAGGTTCAAAAGCAGAAGGAATTATCGTTCTAGGTGGTCTGAGCAAGAAGTACTTAACACGTTGTCAGATTTTGCGCTCAAAAGACTATCTATATACAGTTTAACAAAAAGTGTTTTCCAATATAGTGAAGGACTTGTTCAAATCAATTGAGCACCTATGTAGGAGTGGGAAAACCCAATTAGGTTCTAAAGCAGAAGGAATTCTCGTTCTAGGTGGTCTGAGCAAGAAGTACTTAACACGTTGTCAGATTTTGCGCTCAAAAGTTTATCTATACGCAGTTTAACAAAAAGTGTTTTCCAATATAGTGAAGGACTTGTTCAAATCAATTGAGCGCCTATGTAGGAGTGGGAAAACCCAAGTAGGTTCTAAAGCAGAAGGAATTATCGTTCTAGGTGGTCTGAGCAAGAAGTACTTAACACGTTGTCAGATTTTGCGCTCAAATGCTATCTATAAACAGTTTAACAAAAAGTGTTTTTCAATACAATGAAGGACTTATTCAAATCAATTGAGCGCCTATGTAGGAGTGGGAAAACCCAAGTAGGTTCTAAAGCAGAAGGAATTATCGTTCTAGGTGGTCTGAGCAAGAAGTACTTAACACGCTGTCAGATTTTGCGCTCAAAAGACTATCTATACGCAGTTTAACAAAGTGTTTTCCAATATAGTGAAGGACTTGTTCAAATCAATTGAGCGCCTACGTAGGAGTGGGAAAACCCAAGTAGGTTCTAAAGCAGAAGGAATTATCGTTCTAGGTGGTCTGAGCAAGAAGTACTTAACACGTTGTCAGATTTTGCGCTCAAAAGACTATCTATACGCAGTTTAACGAAAAGTGTTTTCCAATATAGTGAAGGACTTGTTCAAATCAATTGAGCGCCTATGTAGGAGTGGGAAAACCCAAGTAGGTTCTAAAGCAGAAGGAATTATCGTTCTAGGTGGTCTGAGCAAGAAGAACTTAACACGTTGTCAGATTTTGCGCTCAAAAGGCTATCTATAAACAGTTTAACAAAAAGTGTTTTTCAATATAATGAAGGACTTATTCAAATCAATTGAGCGCCTATGTAGGAGTGGGAAAACCCAAGTAGGTTCAAAAGCAGAAGGAATTATCGTTCTAGGTGGTCTGAGCAAGAAGTACTTAACACGTTGTCAGATTTTGCGCTCAAAAGGCTATCTATAAACAGTTTAACAAAAAGTGTTTTTCAATACAATGAAGGACTTATTCAAATCAATTGAGCGCCTATGTAGGAGTGGGAAAACCCAAGTAGGTTCTAAAGCAGAAGGAATTATCGTTCTAGGTGGTCTGAGCAAGAAGTACTTAACACGTTGTCAGATTTTGCTCTCAAAAGACTATCTATACGCAGTTTAACAAAAAGTGTTTTCCAATATAGTGAAGGACTTGTTCAAATCAATTGAGCGCCTATGTAGGAGTGGGAAAACCCAATTAGGTTCTAAAGCAGAAGGAATTATCGTTCTAGGTGGTCTGAGCAAGAAGCACTTAACACGTTGTCAGATTTTGCGCTCAAAAGACTATCTATATGCAGTTTAACAAAAAGTGTTTTTCAATACAAGGAAGGACTTATTCAAATCAATTGAGCGCCTATGTAGGAGTGGGAAAACCCAAGTAGGTTCTAAAGCAGAAGGAATTATCGTTCTAGGTGGTCTGAGCAAGAAGTACTTAACACGTTGTCAGATTTTGCGCTCAAAAGACTATCTATACGCAGTTTAACAAAAAGTGTTTTCCAATATAGTGAAGGATTTGTTCAAATCAATTGAGCGCCTATGTAGGAGTGGGAAAACCCAAGTAGGTTCTAAAGCAGAAGGAATTATCGTTCTAGGTGGTCTGAGCAAGAAGTACTTAACACGTTGTCAGATTTTGCGCTCAAAAGACTATCTATACGCAGTTTAACAAAAAGTGTTTTCCAATATAGTGAAGGACTTGTTCAAATCAATTGAGCACCAATGTAGAAGTGGGAAAACCCAAGTAGGTTCTAAAGCAGAAGGAATTATCGTTCTAGGTGGTCTGAGCAAGAAGCACTTAACACGTTGTCAGATTTTGCGCTCAAAAGACTATCTATATACAGTTTAACAAAAAGTGTTTTTCAATATAATGAAGGACTTATTCAAATCAATTGAGCGCCTATGTAGGAGTGGGAAAACCCAAGTAGGTTCTAAAGCAGAAGGAATTATCGTTCTAGGTGGTCTGAGCAAGAAGTACTTAACACGTTGTCAGATTTTGCGCTCAAAAGGCTATCTATAAACAGTTTAACAAAAAGTGTTTTTCAATATAATGAAGGACTTATTCAAATCAATTGAGCGCCTATGTAGGAGTGGGAAAACCCAAGTAGGTTCAAAAGCAGAAGGAATTATCGTTCTAGGTGGTCTGAGCAAGAAGTACTTAACACGTTGTCAGATTTTGCGCTCAAAAGACTATCTATATACAGTTTAACAAAAAGTGTTTTTCAATACAAGGAAGGACTTATTCAAATCAATTGAGCGCCTATGTAGGAGTGGGAAAACCCAAGTAGGTTCTAAAGCAGAAGGAATTATCGTTCTAGGTGGTCTGAGCAAGAAGTACTTAACACGTTGTCAGATTTTGCGCTCAAAAGACTATCTATACGCAGTTTAACAAAAAGTGTTTTCCAATATAGTGAAGGACTTGTTCAAATCAATTGAGCGCCTATGTAGGAGTGGGAAAACCCAAGTAGGTTCTAAAGCAGAAGGAATTATCGTTCTAGGTGGTCTGAGCAAGAAGTACTTAACACGTTGTCAGATTTTGCGCTCAAAAGACTATCTATACGCAGTTTAACAAAAAGTGTTTTCCAATATAGTGAAGGACTTGTTCAAATCAATTGAGCGCCTATGTAGGAGTGGGAAAACCCAAGTAGGTTCGAAAGCAGAAGGAATTATCGTTCTAGGTGGTCTGAGCAAGAAGTACTTAACACGTTGTCAGATTTTGCGCTCAAAAGGCTATCTATAAACAGTTTAACAAAAAGTGTTTTTCATTATAATGAAGGACCTATTCAAATCAATTGAGCGCCTATGTAGGAGTGGGAAAACCCAAGTAGGTTCAAAAGCAGAAGGAATTATCGTTCTAGGTGGTCTGAGCAAGAAGTACTTAACACGTTGTCAGATTTTGCGCTCAAAAGGCTATCTATAAACAGTTTAACAAAAAGTGTTTTTCAATACAATGAAGGACTTATTCAAATCAATTGAGCGCCTATGTAGGAGTGGGAAAACCCAAGTAGGTTCTAAAGCAGAAGGAATTATCGTTCTAGGTGGTCTGAGCAAGAAGTACTTAACACGTTGTCAGATTTTCCGCTCAAAAGACTATCTATACGCAGTTTAACAAAAAGTGTTTTCCAATATAGTGAAGGACTTGTTCAAATCAATTGAGCGCCTATGTAGGAGTGGGAAAACCCAAGTAGGTTCGAAAGCAGAAGGAATTATCGTTCTAGGTGGTCTGAGCAAGAAGTACTTAACACGTTGTCAGATTTTGCGCTCAAAAGACTATCTATACGCAGTTTAACAAAAAGTGTTTTCCAATATAGTGAAGGACTTATTCAAATCAATTGAGCGCCTATGTAGGAGTGGGAAAACCCAAGTAGGTTCTAAAGCAGAAGGAATTATCGTTCTAGGTGGTCTGAGCAAGAAGTACTTAACACGTTGTCAGATTTTGCGCTCAAAAGGCTATCTATAAACAGTTTAACAAAAAGTGTTTTCCAATATAATGAAGGACTTATTCAAATCAATTGAGCGCCTATGTAGGAGTGGAAAAACCCAAGTATGTTCAAAAGCAGAAGGAATAATCGTTCTAGGTGGTCTGAGCAAGAAGTACTTAACACGTTGTCAGATTTTGCGCTCAAAAGACTATCTATAAACAGTTTAACAAAAAGTGTTTTTCAATACAATGAAGGACTTATTCAAATCAATTGAGCGCCTATGTAGGAGTGGGAAAACCCAAGTAGGTTCTAAAGCAGAAAGAATTATCGTTCTAGGTGGTCTGAGCAGGAAGTACTTAACACGTTGTCAGATTTTGCGCTCAAAAGACTATCTATACGCAGTTTAACAAAAAGTGTTTTCCAATATAGTGAAGGACTTATTCAAATCAATTGAGCGCCTATGTAGGAGTGGGAAAACCCAAGTAGGTTCGAAAGCAGAAGGAATTATCGTTCTAGGTGGTCTGAGCAAGAAGTACTTAACACGTTGTCAGATTTTCCGCTCAAAAGACTATCTATACGCAGTTTAACAAAAAGTGTTTTCCAATATAGTGAAGGACTTGTTCAAATCAATTGAGCGCCTATGTAGGAGTGGGAAAACCCAAGTAGGTTCGAAAGCAGAAGGAATTATCGTTCTAGGTGGTCTGAGCAAGAAGTACTTAACACGTTGTCAGATTTTGCGCTCAAAAGACTATCTATACGCAGTTTAACAAAAAGTGTTTTCCAATATAGTGAAGGACTTATTCAAATCAATTGAGCGCCTATGTAGGAGTGGGAAAACCCAAGTAGGTTCTAAAGCAGAAGGAATTATCGTTCTAGGTGGTCTGAGCAAGAAGTACTTAACACGTTGTCAGATTTTGCGCTCAAAAGGCTATCTATAAACAGTTTAACAAAAAGTGTTTTTCAATATAATGAAGGACTTATTCAAATCAATTGAGCGCCTATGTAGGAGTGGGAAAACCCAAGTAGGTTCTAAAGCAGAAGAAGTTATCGTTCTATGTGGTCTGAGCAAGAAGTACTTAACACGTTGTCAGATTTTGCTCTCAAAAGGCTATCTATAAACAGTTTAACAAAAAGTGTTTTCCAATATAATGAAGGACTTATTCAAATCAATTGAGCGCCTATGTAGGAGTGGAAAAACCCAAGTATGTTCAAAAGCAGAAGGAATAATCGTTCTAGGTGGTCTGAGCAAGAAGTACTTAACACGTTGTCAGATTTTGCGCTCAAAAGACTATCTATATACAGTTTAACAAAAAGTGTTTTTCAATACAATGAAGGACTTATTCAAATCAATTGAGCGCCTATGTAGGAGTGGGAAAACCCAAGTAGGTTCTAAAGCAGAAAGAATTATCGTTCTAGGTGGTCTGAGCAGGAAGTACTTAACACGTTGTCAGATTTTGCGCTCAAAAGACTATCTATACGCAGTTTAACAAAAAGTGTTTTCCAATATAGTGAAGGACTTATTCAAATCAATTGAGCGCCTATGTAGGAGTGGGAAAACCCAAGTAGGTTCTAAAGCAGAAGGAATTATCGTTCTAGGTGGTCTGAGCAAGAAGTACTTAACACGTTGTCAGATTTTGCGCTCAAAAGGCTATCTATAAACAGTTTAACAAAAAGTGTTTTTCAATATAATGAAGGACTTATTCAAATCAATTGAGCGCCTATGTAGGAGTGGGAAAACCCAAGTAGGTTCTAAAGCAGAAAGAATTATCGTTCTAGGTGGTCTGAGCAAGAAGTACTTAACACGTTGTCAGATTTTGCGCTCAAAAGGCTATCTATAAACAGTTTAACAAAAAGTGTTTTCCAATATAATGAAGGACTTATTCAAATCAATTGAGCGCCTATGTAGGAGTGGCAAAACCCAAGTATGTTCAAAAGCAGAAGGAATTATTGTTCTAGGTGGTCTGAGCAAGAAGTACTTAACACGTTGTCAGATTTTGCGCTCAAAAGACTATCTATATACAGTTTAACAAAAAGTGTTTTTCAATACAATGAAGGACTTATTCAAATCAATTGAGCGCCTATGTAGGAGTGGGAAAACCCAAGTAGGTTCTAAAGCAGAAGGAATTATCGTTCTAGGTGGTCTGAGCAAGAAGTACTTAACACGTTGTCAGATTTTGCGCTCAAAAGACTATCTATGCGCAGTTTAACAAAAAGTGTTTTCCAATATAGTGAAGGACTTGTTCAAATCAATTGAGCGCCTGTGTAGGAGTGGGAAAACCCAAGTAGGTTCTAATGCAGAAGGAATTATCGTTCTAGGTGGTCTGAGCAAGAAGCACTTAACACGTTGTCAGATTTTGCGCTCAAAAGACTATCTATATACAGTTTAACAAAAAGTGTTTTTCAATATAATGAAGGACTTATTCAAATCAATTGAGCGCCTATGTAGGAGTGGGAAAACCCAAGTAGGTTCTAAAGCAGAAGGAATGATCGTTCTAGTTGGTCTGAGCAAGAAGTACTTAACACGTTGTCAGATTTTGCGCTCAAAAGGCTATCTATAAACAGTTTAACAAAAAGTGTTTTTCAATATAATGAAGGACTTATTCAAATCAATTGAGCGCCTATGTAGAAGTGGGAAAACCCAAGTAGGTTCTAAAGCAGAAGGAATTATCGTTCTAGGTGGTCTGAGCAAGAAGCACTTAACACGTTGTCAGATTTTGCGCTCAAAAGACTATCTATATACAGTTTAACAAAAAGTGTTTTTCAATATAATGAAGGACTTATTCAAATCAATTGAGCGCCTATGTAGGAGTGGGAAAACCCAAGTACGTTCTAAAGCAGAAGGAATTATCGTTCTAGGTGGTCTGAGCAAGAAGTACTTAACACGTTGTCAGACTTTGCGCTCAAAAGGCTATCTATAATTAACAAAAAGTGTTTTTCAATATAATGAAGGACTTATTCAAATCAATTGAGCGCCCATGTAGGAGTGGGAAAACCCAAGCAGGTTCTAAAGCAGAAGGAATTATCGTTCTAGGTGGTCTGAGCAAGAAGCACTTAACACGTTGTCAGATTTTGCGCTCAAGAGACTATCTATATACAGTTTAACAAAAAGTGTTTTTCAATACAATGAAGGACTTATTCAAATCAATTGAGCGCCTATGTAGGAGTGGGAAAACCCAAGTAGGTTCTAAAGCAGACGGAATTATCGTTCTAGGTAGTCTGAGCAAGAAGTACTTAACACGTTGTCAGATTTTGCGCTCAAAAGACTATCTATACGCAGTTTAACAAAAAGTGTTTTCCAATATAGTGAAGGACTTGTTCAAATCAATTGAGCGCCTATGTAGGAGTGGGAAAACCCAAGTAGGTTCTAAAGCAGAAGGAATTATCGTTCTAGGTGGTCTGAGCAAGAAGTACTTAACACGTTGTCAGATTTTGCGCTCAAAAGACTATCTATATACAGTTTAACAAAAAGTGTTTTTCATTATAATGAAGGAGTTATTCAAATCAATTGAGCGCCTATGTAGGAGTGGGAAAACCCAAGTAGGTTCTAAAGAAGAAGGAATTATCGTTCTAGGTGGTCTGAGCAAGAAGTACTTAACACGTTGTCAGATTTTGCGCTCAAAAGGCTATCTATAAACAGTTTAACAAAAAGTGTTTTTCAATATAATGAAGGACTTATTCAAATCAATTGAGCGCCTATGTAGGAGTGGGAAAACCCAAGTAGGTTCAAAAGCAGAAGGAGTTATCGTTCTAGGTGGTCTGAGCAAGAAGTACTTAACACGTTGTCAGATTTTGCGCTCAAAAGACTATCTATATACAGTTTAACAAAAAGTGTTTTCCAATATAGTGAAGGACTTGTTCAAATCAATTGAGCGCCTATGTAGGAGTGGGAAAACCCAAGTAGGTTCGAAAGCAGAAGGAATTATCGTTCTAGGTGGTCTGAGCAAGAAGTACTTAACACGTTGTCAGATTTTGCGCTCAAAAGGCTATCTATAAACAGTTTAACAAAAAGTGTTTTTCATTATAATGAAGGACTTATTCAAATCAATTGAGCGCCTATGTAGGAGTGGGAAAACCCACGTAGGTTCAAAAGCAGAAGGAATTATCGTTCTAGGTGGTCTGAGCAAGAAGTACTTAACACGTTGTCAGATTTTGCGCTCAAAAGGCTATCTATAAACAGTTTAACAAAAAGTGTTTTTCAATACAATGAAGGACTTATTCAAATCAATTGAGCGCCTATGTAGGAGTGGGAAAACCCAAGTAGGTTCTAAAGCAGAAGGAATTATCGTTCTAGGTGGTCTGAGCAAGAAGTACTTAACACGTTGTCAGATTTTGCGCTCAAAAGACTATCTATACGCAGTTTAACAAAAAGTGTTTTCCAATATAGTGAAGGACTTGTTCAAATCAATTGAGCGCCTATGTAGGAGTGGGAAAACCCAAGTAGGTTCGAAAGCAGAAAGAATTATCGTTCTAGGTGGTCTGAGCAAGAAGTACTTAACACGTTGTCAGATTTTGCGCTCAAAAGACTATCTATACGCAGTTTAACAAAAAGTGTTTTCCAATATAGTGAAGGACTTATTCAAATCAATTGAGCGCCTATGTAGGAGTGGGAAAACCCAAGTAGGTTCTAAAGCAGAAGGAATTATCGTTCTAGGTGGTCTGAGCAAGAAGTACTTAACACGTTGTCAGATTTTGCGCTCAAAAGGCTATCTATAAACAGTTTAACAAAAAGTGTTTTTCAATATAATGAAGGACTTATTCAGATCAATTGAGCGCCTATGTAGGAGTGGGAAAACCCAAGTAGGTTCTAAAGCAGAAGGAGTTATCGTTCTATGTGGTCTGAGCAAGAAGTACTTAACACGTTGTCAGATTTTGCGCTCAAAAGGCTATCTATAAACAGTTTAACAAAAAGTGTTTTCCAATATAATGAAGGACTTATTCAAATCAATTGAGCGCCTATGTAGGAGTGGAAAAAACCAAGTATGTTCAAAAGCAGAAGGAATAATCGTTCTAGGTGGTCTGAGCAAGAAGTACTTAACACGTTGTCAGATTTTGCGCTCAAAAGACTATCTATATACAGTTTAACAAAAAGTGTTCTTCAATACAATGAAGGACTTATTCAAATCAATTGAGCGCCTATGTAGGAGTGGGAAAACCCAAGTGGGTTCTAAAGCAGAAAGAATTATCGTTCTAGGTGGTCTGAGCAGGAAGTACTTAACACGTTGTCAGATTTTGCGCTCAAAAGACTATCTATACGCAGTTTAACAAAAAGTGTTTTCCAATATAGTGAAGGACTTATTCAAATCAATTGAGCGCCTATGTAGGAGTGGGAAAACCCAAGTAGGTTCTAAAGCAGAAGGAATTATTGTTCTAGGTGGTCTGAGCAAGAAGTACTTAACACGTTGTCAGATTTTGCGCTCAAAAGGCTATCTATAAACAGTTTAACAAAAAGTGTTTTTCAATATAATGAAGGACTTATTCAAATCAATTGAGCGCCTATGTAGGAGTGGGAAAACCCAAGTAGGTTCTAAAGCAGAAGGAATTATCGTTCTAGGTGGTCTGAGCAAGAAGTACTTAACACGTTGTCAGATTTTGCGCTCAAAAGGCTATCTATAAACAGTTTAACAAAAAGTGTTTTCCAATATAATGAAGGACTTATTCAAATCAATTGAGCGCCTATGTAGGAGTGGCAAAACCCAAGTATGTTCAAAAGCAGAAGGAATTATCGTTCTAGGTGGTCTGAGCAAGAAGTACTTAACACGTTGTCAGATTTTGCGCTCAAAAGACTATCTATATACAGTTTAACAAAAAGTGTTTTTCAATACAATGAAGGACTTATTCAAATCAATTGAGCGCCTATGTAGGAGTGGGAAAACCCAAGTAGGTTCTAAAGCAGAAGGAATTATCGTTTTAGGTGGTCTGAGCAAGAAGTACTTAACACGTTGTCAGATTTTGCGCTCAAAAGACTATCTATGCGCAGTTTAACAAAAAGTGTTTTCCAATATAGTGAAGGACTTGTTCAAATCAATTGAGCGCCTGTGTAGGAGTGGGAAAACCCAAGTAGGTTCTAATGCAGAAGGAATTATCGTTCTAGGTGGTCTGAGCAAGAAGCACTTAACACGTTGTCAGATTTTGCGCTCAAAAGACTATCTATATACAGTTTAACAAAAAGTGTTTTTCAATATAATGAAGGACTTATTCAAATCAATTGAGCGCCTATGTAGGAGTGGGAAAACCCAAGTAGGTTCTAAAGCAGAAGGAATGATCGTTCTAGTTGGTCTGAGCAAGAAGTACTTAACACGTTGTCAGATTTTGCGATCAAAAGGCTATCTATAAACAGTTTAACAAAAAGTGTTTTTCAATATAATGAAGGACTTATTCAAATCAATTGAGCGCCTATGTAGAAGTGGGAAAACCCAAGTAGGTTCTAAAGCAGAAGGAATTATTGTTCTAGGTGGTCTGAGCAAGAAGCACTTAACACGTTGTCAGATTTTGCGCTCAAAAGACTATCTATATACAGTTTAACAAAAAGTGTTTTTCAATATAATGAAGGACTTATCCAAATCAATTGAGCGCCTATGTAGGAGTGGGAAAACCCAAGTACGTTCTAAAGCAGAAGGAATTATCGTTCTAGGTGGTCTGAGCAAGAAGTACTTAACACGTTGTCAGATTTTGCGCTCAAAAGGCTATCTATAATTAACAAAAAGTGTTTTTCAATATAATGAAGGACTTATTCAAATCAATTGAGCGCCTATGTAGGAGTGGGAAAACCCAAGTAGGTTCTAAAGCAGAAGGAATTATCGTTCTAGGTGGTCTGAGCAAGAAGCACTTAACACGTTGTCAGATTTTGCGCTCAAAAGACTATCTATATACAGTTTAACAAAAAGTGTTTTTCAATACAATGAAGGACTTATTCAAATCAATTGAGCGCCTATGTAGGAGTGGGAAAACCCAAGTAGGTTCTAAAGCAGAAGGAATTATCGTTCTAGGTAGTCTGAGCAAGAAGTACTTAACACGTTGTCAGATTTTGCGCTCAAAAGACTATCTATACGCAGTTTAACAAAAAGTGTTTTCCAATATAGTGAAGGACTTGTTCAAATCAATTGAGCGCCTATGTAGGAGTGGGAAAACCCAAGTAGGTTCTAAAGCAGAAAGAATTATCGTTCTAGGTGGTCTGAGCAAGAAGCACTTAACACGTTGTCAGATTTTGCGCTCAAAAGGCCATCTATAAACAGTTTAACAAAAAGTGTTTTTCAATATAATGAAGGACTTATTCAAATCAATTGAGCGCCTATGTAGGAGTGGGAAATCCCAAGTAGGTTCAAAAGCAGAAGGAATTATCGTTCTAGGTGGTCTGAGCAAGAAGTACTTAACACGTTGTCAGATTTTGCGCTCAAAAGGCTATCTATAAACAGTTTAACAAAAAGTGTTTTTCAATACAATGAAGGACTTATTCAAATCAATTGAGCGCCTATGTAGGAGTGGGAAAACCCAAGTAGGTTCAAGAGCAGAAGGAATTATCGTTCTAGGTGGTCTGAGCAAGAAGTACTTAACACGTTGTCAGATTTTGCGCTCAAAAGGCTATCTATAAACAGTTTAACAAAAAATGTTTTTCAATACAATGAAGGACTTATTCAAATCAATTGAGCGCCTATGTAGGAGTGGGAAAACCCAAGTAGGTTCTAAAGCAGAAGGAATTATCGTTCTAGGTGGTCTGAGCAAGAAGTACTTAACACGTTGTCAGATTTTGCGCTCAAAAGGCTATCTATAAACAGTTTAACAAAAAGTGTTTTTCAATACAATGAAGGACTTATTCAAATCAATTGAGCGCCTATGTAGGAGTGGGAAAACCCAAGTAGGTTCTAAAGCAGAAGGAATTATCGTTCTAGGTGGTCTGAGCAAGAAGTACTTAACACGTTGTCAGATTTTGCGCTCAAAAGACTATCTATACGCAGTTTAACAAAAAGTGTTTTCCAATATAGTGAAGGACTTGTTCAAATCAATTGAGCGCCTATGTAGGAGTGGGAAAACCCAAGTAGGTTCTAAAGCAGAAGGAATTATCGTTCTAGGTGGTCTGAGCAAGAAGTACTTAACACGTTGTCAGATTTTGCGCTCAAAAGGCTATCTATAAACAGTTTAACAAAAAGTGTTTTTCAATAGAATGAAGGACTTATTCAAATCGATTGAGCGCCTATGTAGGAGTGGGAAAACCCAAGTAGGTTCTAAAGCAGAAGGAATTATCGTTCTAGGTGGTCTGAGCAAGAAGTACTTAACACGTTGTCAGATTTTGCGCTCAAAAGGCTATCTATAAACAGTTTAACAAAAAGTGTTTTTCAATACAATGAAGGACTTATTCAAATCAATTGAGCGCCTATGTAGGAGTGGGAAAACCCAAGTAGGTTCTAAAGCAGAAGGAATTATCGTTCTAGGTGGTCTGAGCAAGAAGTACTTAACACGTTGTCAGATTTTGCGCTCAAAAGGCTATCTATAAACAGTTTAACAAAAAGTGTTTTTCAATATAATGAAGGACTTATTCAAATCAATTGAGCGCCTATGTAGGAGTGGGAAAACCCAAGTAAGTTCTAAAGCAGAAGGAATTATCGCTCTAGGTGGTCTGAGCAAGAAGTACTTAACACGTTGTCAGATTTTGCGCTCAAAAGGCTATCTATAAACAGTTTAACAAAAAGTGTTTTTCAATACAATGAAGGACTTATTCAAATCAATTGAGCGCCTATGTAGGAGTGGGAAAACTTAAGTAGGTTCTAAAGCAGAAGGAATTTTTGTTCTAGGTGGTCTGAGCAAGAAGTACTTAACACGTTGTCAGATTTTGCGCTCAAAAGACTATCTATACGCAGTTTAACAAAAAGTGTTTTCCAATATAGTGAAGGACTTGTTCAAATCAATTGAGCGCCTATGTAGGAGTGGGAAAACCCAAGTAGGTTCAAAAGCAGAAGGAATTATCGTTCTATGTGGTCTGAGCAAGAAGTACTTAACACGTTGTCAGATTTTGCGCTCAAAAGACTATCTATAAACAGTTTAACAAAAAGTGTTTTTCAATACAATGAAGGACTTATTAAAATCAATTGAGCGCCTATGTAGGAGTGGGAAAACCCAAGTAGGTTCAAAAGCAGAAGGAATTATCGTTCTAGGTGGTCTGAGCAAGAAGTACTTAACACGTTGTCAGATTTTGCGCTCAAAAGGCTATCTATAAACAGTTTAACAAAAAGTGTTTTTCAATACAATGAAGGACTTATTCAAATCAATTGAGCGCCTATGTAGGAGTGGGAAAACCCAAGTAGGTTCTAAAGCAGAAAGAATTATCGTTCTAGGTGGTCTGAGCAAGAAGTACTTAACACGTTGTCAGATTTTGCGCTCAAAAGGCTATCTATAAACAGTTTAACAAAAAGTGTTTTTCAATATAATGAAGGACTTATTCAAATCAATTGAGCGCCTATGTAGGAGTGGGAAAACCCAAGTAGGTTCTTAAGCAGAAAGAATTATCGATCTAGGTGGTCTGAGCAAGAAGTACTTAACACGTTGTCAGATTTTGCGCTCAAAAGGCTATCTATAAACAGTTTAACAAAAAGTGTTTTTCAATACAACGAAGGACTTATTCAAATCAATTGAGCGCCTATGTAGGAGTGGGAAAACCCAGCTAGGTTCTAAAGCAGAAGGAATTATCGTTCTAGGTGGTCTGAGCAAGAAGTACTTAACACGTTGTCAGATTTTGCGCTCAAAAGACTATCTATACGCAGTTTAACAAAAAGTGTTTTCCAATATAGTGAAGGACTTGTTCAAATCAATTGAGCGCCTATGTAGGAGTGGGAAAACCCAAGTAGGTTCTAAAGCAGAAGGAATTATCGTTCTAGGTAGTCTGAGCAAGAAGTACTTAACACGTTGTCAGATTTTGCGCTCAAAAGACTATCTATACGCAGTTTAACAAAAAGTGTTTTCCAATATAGTGAAGGACTTGTTCAAATCAATTGAGCGCCTATGTAGGAGTGAGAAAACCCAAGTAAGTTCTAAAGCAGATTGAATTATCGTTCTAGGTGGTCTGAGCAAGAAGCATTTAACACGTTGTCAGATTTTGCGCTCAAAAGACTATCTATATACAGTTTAACAAAGTGTTTTTCAATACAATGAAGGACTTATTCAAATCAATTGAGCGCCTATGTAGGAGTGGGGAAAACCCAAGTAGGTTCTAAAGCAGAAGGAATTATCGTTCTAGGTGGTCTGAGCAAGAAGTACTTAACACGTTGTCAGATCTTGCGCTCAAAAGGCTATCTATAAACAGTTTAACAAAAAGTGTATTTCAATATAATGAAGGACTTATTCAAATCAATTGAGCGCCTATGTAGGAGTGGGAAAACCCAAGTAGGTTCTAAAGCAGAAGGAATTATCGTTCTAGGTGGTCTGAGCAAGAAGTACTTAACACGTTGTCAGATTTTGCGCTCAAAAGGCTATCTATAAACAGTTTAACAAAAAGTGTTTTTCAATACAATGAAGGACTTATTCAAATCAATTGAGCGCCTATGTAGGAGTGGGAAAACCCAAGTAGGTTCTAAAGCAGAAGGAATTATCGTTCTAGGTGGTCTGAGCAAGAAGTACTTAACACGTTGTCAGATTTTGCGCTCAAAAGACTATCTATACGCAGTTTAACAAAAAGTGTTTTCCAATATAGTGAAGGACTTGTTCAAATCAATTGAGCGCCTATGTAGGAGTGGGAAAACCCAAGTAGGTTCTAAAGCAGAAGGAATTATCGTTCTAGGTAGTCTGAGCAAGAAGTACTTAACACGTTGTCAGATTTTGCGCTCAAAAGACTATCTATACGCAGTTTAACAAAAAGTGTTTTCCAATATAGTGAGGGACTTGTTCAAATCAATTGAGCGCCTATGTAGGAGTGGGAAAACCCAAGTAGGTTCTAAAGCAGAAGGAATTATCGTTCTAGGTGGTCTGAGCAAGAAGCACTTAACACGTTGTCAGATTTTGCGCTCAAAAGGCTATCTATAAACAGTTTAACAAAAAGTGTTTTTCAATATAATGAAGGACTTATTCAAATCAATTGAGCGCCTATGTAGGAGTGGGAAAACCCAAGTAGGTTCAAAAGCAGAAGGAATTATCGTTCTAGGTGGTCTGAGCAAGAAGTACTTAACACGTTGTCAGATTTTGCGCTCAAAAGGCTATCTATAAACAGTTTAACAAAAAGTGTTTTTCAATACAATGAAGGACTTATTCAAATCAATTGAGCGCCTATGTAGGAGTGGGAAAACCCAAGTAGGTTCAAAAGCAGAAAGAATTATCGTTCTAGGTGGTCTGAGCAAGAAGTACTTAACACGTTGTCAGGTTTTGCGCTCAAAAGGCTATCTATAAACAGTTTAACAAAAAGTGTTTTTCAATACAATGAAGGACTTATTCAAATCAATTGAGCGCCTATGTAGGAGTGGGAAAACCCAAGTAGGTTCTAAAGCAGAAGGAATTATCGTTCTAGGTGGTCTGAGCAAGAAGTACTTAACACGTTGTCAGATTTTGCGCTCAAAAGGCTATCTATAAACAGTTTAACAAAAAGTGTTTTTCAATATAATGAAGGACTTATTCAAATCAATTGAGCGCCTATGTAGGAGTGGGAAAACCCAAGTAGGTTCTAAAGCAGAAGGAATTATCGTTCTAGGTGGTCTGAGCAAGAAGTACTTAACACGTTGTCAGATTTTGCGCTCAAAACGCTATCTATAAACAGTTTAACAAAAAGTGTTTTTCAATATAATGAAGGACTTATTCAAATCAATTGAGCGCCTATGTAGGAGTGGGAAAACCCAAGTAGGTTCTAAAGCAGAAGGAATTATCGTTCTAGGTGGTCTGAGCAAGAAGTACTTAACACGTTGTCAGATTTTGCGCTCAAAACGCTATCTATAAACAGTTTAACAAAAAGTGTTTTTCAATACAATGAAGGACTTATTCAAATCAATTGAGCGCCTATGTAGGAGTGGGAAAACCCAAGTAGGTTCTAAAGCAGAAGGAATTATCGTTCTAGGTGGTCTGAGCAAGAAGTACTTAACACGTTGTCAGATTTTGCGCTCAAAAGGCTATCTATAAACAGTTTAACAAAAAGTGTTTTTCAATATAATGAAGGACTTATTCAAATCAATTGAGCGCCTATGTAGGAGTGGCAAAACCCAAGTAGGTTCTAAAGCAGAAGGAATTATCGTTCTAGGTGGTCTGAGCAAGAAGTACTTAACACGTTGTCAGATTTTGCGCTCAAAAGGCTATCTATAAACAGTTTAACAAAAAGTGTTTTTCAATACAATGAAGGACTTATTCAAATCAATTGAGCGCCTATGTAGGAATGGCAAAACCCAAGTAGGTTCTAAAGCAGAAGGAATAATCGTTCTAGGTGGTCTGAGCAAGAAGTACTTAACACGTTGTCAGATTTTGCGCTCAAAAGACTATCTATACGCAGTTTAACAAAAAGTGTTTTCCAATATAGTGAAGGACTTGTTCAAATCAATTGAGCGCCTATGTAGGAGTGGGAAAACCCAAGTAGGTTCTAAAGCAGAAGGAATTATCGTTCTAGGTTGTCTGAGCAAGAAGCACTTAACACGTTGTCAGATTTTGCGCTCAAAAGACTATCTATATACAGTTTAACAAAGTGTTTTTCAATACAATGAAGGACTTATTCAAATCAATTGAGCGCCTATGTAGGAGTGGGAAAACCCAAGTAGGTTCTAAAGCAGAAGGAATTATCGTTCTAGGTGGTCTGAGCAAGAAGTACTTAACACGTTGTCAGATTTTGCGCTCAAAAGGCTATCTATAAACAGTTTAACAAAAAGTGTTTTTCAATATAATGAAGGACTTATTCAAATCAATTGAGCGCCTATGTAGGAGTGGGAAAACCCAAGTAGGTTCAAAAGCAGAAGGAATTTTCGTTCTAGGTGGTCTGAGCAAGAAGTACTTAACACGTTGTCAGACTTTGCGCTCAAAAGGCTATCTATAAACAGTTTAACAAAAAGTGTTTTTCAATACAATGAAGGACTTATTCAAATCAATTGAGCGCCTATGTAGGAGTGGGAAAACCCAAGTAGGTTCTAAAGCAGAAGGAATTATCGTTCTAGGTGGTCTGAGCAAGAAGTACTTAACACGTTGTCAGATTTTGCGCTCAAAAGGCTATCTATAAACAGTTTAACAAAAAGTGTTTTTCAATATAATGAAGGACTTATTCAAGTCAATTGAGCGCCTATGTAGGAGTGGGAAAACCCAAGTAGGTTCTAAAGCAGAAAGAATTATCGTTCTAGGTGGTCTGAGCAAGAAGTACTTAACACGTTGTCAGAGTTTGCGCTCAAAAGGCTATCTATAAACAGTTTAACGAAAAGTGTTTTTCAATACAATGAAGGACTTATTCAAATCAATTGAGCGCCTATGTAGGAGTGGCAAATCCAAGTAGGTTCTAAAGCAGAAGGAATTATCGTTTTAGGTGGTCTGAGCAAGAAGTACTTAACACGTTGTCAGATTTTGCGCTCAAAAGACTATCTATACGCAGTTTAACAAAGTGTTTTCCAATATAGTGAAGGACTTGTTCAAATCAATTGAGCGCCTATGTAGGAGTGGGAAAACCCAAGTAGGTTCTAAAGCAGAAGGAATTATTGTTCTAGGTAGTCTGAGCAAGAAGTACTTAACACGTTGTCAGATTTTGCGCTCAAAAGACTATCTATACGCAGTTTAACAAAAAGTGTTTTCCAATATAGTGAAGGACTTGTTCAAATCAATTGAGCGCCTATGTAGGAGTGGGAAAACCCAAGTAGGTTCTAAAGCAGAAGGAATTATTGTTCTAGGTAGTCTGAGCAAGAAGCACTTAACACGTTGTCAGATTTTGCGCTCAAAAGACTATCTATATACAGTTTAACAAAGTGTTTTTCAATATAATGAAGGACTTATTCAAATCAATTGAGCGCCTATGTAGGATTGGGAAAACCCAAGTAGATTCTAAAGCAGAAGGAATTATCGTTCTAGGTGGTCTGAGCAAGAAGTACTTAACACGTTGTCAGATTTTGCGCTCAAAAGGTTATCTATAAACAGTTTAACAAAAAGTGTTTTTCATTATAATGAAGGACTTATTCAAATCAATTGAGCGCCTATGTAGGAGTGGGAAAACTCAAGTAGGTTCAAAAGCAGAAGGAATTATCGTTCTAGGTGGTCTGAGCAAGAAGTACTTAACACGTTGTCAGATTTTGCGCTCAAAAGGCTATCTATAAACAGTTTAACAGAAAGTGTTTTTCAATACAATGAAGGACTTATTCAAATCAATTGAGCGCCTATGTAGGAGTGGGAAAACCCAAGTAGGTTCAAAAGCAGAAGGAATTATCGTTCTAGGTGGTCTGAGCAAGAAGTACTTAACACGTTGTCAGATTTTGCGCTCAAAAGGCTATCTATAAACAGTTTAACAAAAAGTGTTTTTCAATACAATGAAGGACTTATTCAAATCAATTGAGCGCCTATGTAGGAGTGGGAAAACCCAAGTAGGTTCTAAAGCAGAAGGAATTATTGTTCTAGGTAGTCTGAGCAAGAAGTACTTAACACGTTGTCAGATTTTGCGCTCAAAAGACTATCTATACGCAGTTTAACAAAAAGTGTTTTCCAATATAGTGAAGGACTTGTTCAAATCAATTGAGCGCCTATGTAGGAGTGGGAAAACCCAAGTAGGTTCTAAAGCAGAAGGAATTATCGTTCTAGGTGGTCTGAGCAAGAAGCACTTAACACGTTGTCAGATTTTGCGCTCAAAAGACTATCTATATACAGTTTAACAAAGTGTTTTTCAATATAATGAAGGACTTATTCAAATCAATTGAGCGCCTATGTAGGATTGGGAAAACCCAAGTAGGTTCTAAAGCAGAAAAAATTATCGTTCTAGGTGGTCTGAGCAAGAAGTACTTAACACGTTGTCAGATTTTGCGCTCAAAAGGTTATCTATAAACAGTTTAACAAAAAGTGTTTTTCAATATAATGAAGGACTTATTCAAATCAATTGAGCGCCTATGTAGGAGTGGGAAAACCCAAGTAGGTTCAAAAGCAGAAGGAATTATCGTTCTAGGTGGTCTGAGCAAGAAGTACTTAACACGTTGTCAGATTTTGCGCTCAAAAGGCTATCTATAAACAGTTTAACAAAAAGTGTTTTTCAATATAATGAAGGACTTATTCAAATCAATTGAGCGCCTATGTAGGATTGGGAAAACCCAAGTAGGTTCTAAAGCAGAAGGAATTATCGTTCTAGGTGGTCTGAGCAAGAAGTACTTAACACGTTGTCAGATTTTGCGCTCAAAAGGTTATCTATAAACAGTTTAACAAAAAGTGTTTTTCAATATAATGAAGGACTTATTCAAATCAATTGAGCGCCTATGTAGGAGTGGGAAAACTCAAGTAGGTTCAAAAGCAGAAGGAATTATCGTTCTAGGTGGTCTGAGCAAGAAGTACTTAACACGTTGTCAGATTTTGCGCTCAAAAGGCTATCTATAAACAGTTTAACAAAAAGTGTTTTTCAATACAATGAAGGACTTATTCAAATCAATTGAGCGCCTATGTAGGAGTGGGAAAACCCAAGTAGGTTCTAAAGCAGAAGGAATTATCGTTCTAGGTGGTCTGAGCAGGAAGTACTTAACACGTTGTCAGATTTTGCGCTCAAAAGGTTATCTATAAACAGTTTAACAAAAAGTGTTTTTCAATATAATGAAGGACTTATTCAAATCAATTGAGCGCCTATGTAGGAGTGGGAAAACTCAAGTAGGTTCAAAAGCAGAAGGAATTATCGTTCTAGGTGGTCTGAGCAAGAAGTACTTAACACGTTGTCAGATTTTGCGCTCAAAAGGCTATCTATAAACAGTTTAACAGAAAGTGTTTTTCAATACAATGAAGGACTTATTCAAATCAATTGAGCGCCTATGTAGGAGTGGGAAAACTCAAGTAGGTTCAAAAGCAGAAGGAATTATCGTTATAGGTGGTCTGAGCAAGAAGTACTTAACACGTTGTCAGATTTTGCGCTCAAAAGGCTAGCTATAAACAGTTTAACAGAAAGTGTTTTTCAATACAATGAAGGACTTATTCAAATCAATTGAGCGCCTATGTAGGAGTGGGAAAACCCAAGTAGGTTCAAAAGCAGAAGGAATTATCGTTCCAGGTGGTCTGAGCAAGAAGTACTTAACACGTTGTCAGATTTTGCGCTCAAAAGGCTATCTATAAACAGTTTAACAAAAAGTGTTTTTCAATACAATGAAGGACTTATTCAAATCAATTGAGCGCCTATGTAGGTGTGGGAAAACCCAAGTAGGTTCTAAAGCAGAAGGAGTTATCGTTCTAGGTGGTCTGAGCAAGAAGTACTTAACACGTTGTCAGATTTTGCGCTCAAAAGGCTATCTATAAACAGTTTAACAAAAAGTGTTTTTCAATATAATGAAGGACTTATTCAAATCAATTGAGCGCCTATGTAGGAGTGGGAAAGCCCAAGTAGGTTCTAAAGCAGAAGGAATTATCAATCTAGGTGGTCTGAGCAAGAAGTACTTAACACGTTGTCAGATTTTGCGCTCAAAAGGCTATCTATAAACAGTTTAACAAAAAGTGTTTTTCAATATAATGAAGGACTTATTCAAATCAATTGAGCGCCTATGTAGGAGTGGGAAAACCTAAGTAGGTTCAAAAGCAGAAGGAATTATCGTTCTAGGTGGTCTGAGCAAGAAGTACTTAACACGTTGTCAGATTTTGCGCTCAAAAGGCTATCTATAAACAGTTTAACAAAAAGTGTTTTTCAATACAATGAAGGACTTATTGAAATCAATTGAGCGCCTATGTAGGAGTGGGAAAACCCAAGTAGGTTCAAAAGCAGAATGAATTATCGTTCTAGGTGGTCTGAGCAAGAAGTACTTAACACGTTGTCAGATTTTGCGCTCAAAAGGCTATCTATAAACAGTTTAACAAAAAGTGTTTTTCAATATAATGAAGGACTTATTCAAATCAATTGAGCGCCTATGTAGGAGTGGGAAAACCTAAGTAGGTTCAAAAGCAGAAGGAATTATCGTTCTAGGTGGTCTGAGCAAGAAGTACTTAACACGTTGTCAGATTTTGCGCTCAAAAGGCTATCTATAAACAGTTTAACAAAAAGTGTTTTTCAATACAATGAAGGACTTATTGAAATCAATTGAGCGCCTATGTAGGAGTGGGAAAACCCAAGTAGGTTCAAAAGCAGAATGAATTATCGTTCTAGGTGGTCTGAGCAAGAAGTACTTAACACGTTGTCAGATTTTGCGCTCAAAAGGCTATCTATAAACAGTTTAACAAAAAGTGTTTTTCCATACAATGAAGGACTTATTCAAATCAATTGAGCGCCTATGTAGGAGTGGGAAAACCCAAGTAGGTTCTAAAGCAGAAGGAATTATCGTTCTAGGTGGTCTGAGCAAGAAGTACTTAACACGTTGTCAGATTTTGCGCTCAAAAGGCTATCTATAAACAGTTTAACAAAAAGTGTTTTTCAATATAATGAAGGACTTATTCAAATCAATTGAGCGCCTATGTAGGAGTGGGAAAACCCAAGTAGGTTCTAAAGCAGAAGGAATTATCGTTCTAGGTGGTCTGAGCAAGAAGTACTTAACACGTTGTCAGATTTTGCGCTCAAAAGGCTATCTATAAACAGTTTAACAAAAAGTGTTTTTCAATATAATGAAGGACTTATTCAAATCAATTGAGCGCCTATGTAGGAGTGGGAAAACTCAAGTAGGTTCAAAAGCAGAAGGAATTATCGTTCTAGGTGGTCTGAGCAAGAAGTACTTAACACGTTGTCAGATTTTGCGCTCAAAAGGCTATCTATAAACAGTTTAACAGAAAGTGTTTTTCAATACAATGAAGGACTTATTCAAATCAATTGAGCGCCTATGTAGGAGTGGGAAAACCCAAGTAGATTCAAAAGCAGAAGGAATTATCGTTCTAGGTGGTCTGAGCAAGAAGTACTTAACACGTTGTCAGATTTTGCGCTCAAAAGGCTATCTATAAACAGTTTAACAAAAAGTGTTTTTCAATACAATGAAGGACTTATTCAAATCAATTGAGCGCCTATGTAGGAGTGGGAAAACCCAAGTAGGTTCAAAAGCAGAAGGAATTATCGTTCTAGGTGGTCTGAGCAAGAAGTACTTAACACGTTGTCAGATTTTGCGCTCAAAAGGCTATCTATAAACAGTTTAACAAAAAGTGTTTTTCAATACAATGAAGGACTTATTCAAATCAATTGAGCGCCTATGTAGGAGTGGAAAAACCCAAGTAGGTTCTAAAGCAGAAGGAATTATCGTTCTAGGTGGTCTGAGCAAGAAGTACTTAACACGTTGTCAGATTTTGCGCTCAAAAGGCTATCTATAAACAGTTTAACAAAAAGTGTTTTTCAATATAATGAAGGACTTATTCAAATCAATTGAGCGCCTATGTAGGAGTGGGAAAACCCAAGTAGGTTCAAAAGCAGAAGGAATTATCGTTCTAGGTGGTCTGAGCAAGAAGTACTTAACACGTTGTCAGATTTTGCGCTCAAAAGACTATCTATACGCAGTTTAACAAAAAGTGCTTTCCAATATAGTGAAGGACTTGTTCAAATCAATTGAGCGCCTATGTAGGAGTGGGAAAACCCAAGTAGGTCCTAAAGCAGAAGGAATTATCGTTCTAGGTGGTCTGAGCAAGAAGTACTTAACACGTTGTCAGATTTTGCGCTCAAAAGACTATCTATACGCAGTTTAACAAAAAGTGTTTTCCAATATAGTGAAGGACTTGTTCAAATCAATTGAGCGCCTATGTAGGAGTGGGAAAACCCAAGTAGGTTCTAAAGCAAAAAAATTAACGTTCTAGGTGGTCTGAGCAAGAAGTACCTAACACGTCAGATTTTGCGCTCATATGACTATCCAGAAGTTTTTCAAATTGTTCAAAATCGGTTCTCGAATTAATATCGAACCGGCCAAAAGTCTATTGAATTTATTTTTATTTTTTTTCCGTTAGTGAATGTCTTCTAGCAATCCAAACTGTCCATTCTGCTTGGAGTTTGTTAGTGATATACTTATACTTCATGAAAATCAATTTTGCAAGCATGTTGCATGCAAAATCTGCGTGAGGTATTGGCTCGAAAATTTTTTCAAACAACTGACTAGTGAGAAGCCAACCTGCCCAATTTGTCGCGCAACGCTAAATGAAAATATAAGCGATTGTAAGTTCTGCAAGTGCTCTCTTTGTCACGATTTGGTTCCAAGGGCATATTTTGATGCTCAAAGGTCAATTTGCGGTGACTGCCAAAAATATAATCCGGTGCCTCTTCCTAGCAGTAACTTGTGAAGCTGTACCTCGGAGGAAAAACTTGGACCGAACGTTCGGATAAGCTTCATTTTTTGAGTCAATTTTTGAATTAAATATCCCGTTGCACTGGAAAATAAATTTCGTTGAAACATTTTTTCAGATCTATTCTCGTTAGTTTCTGGAATGCAACGACCAACAAGAGCAGACAAAGGACAGTCTTCGCAAAATTTTGATGAATATGACCATGAACTGATGAAAAAAGCAATAGATCTGCGATGGGTGTTTACAAGAAAAGGAGATCAGAAACCTACGGTAATACCATATAATCACGTTATGTGGCCTAAAACGATAACGACGCGGCAGAGAGTGAATCTAGAAAAAGCACCACCAAAAACAAAAATCAAGTTGTGGTATGAGAACAAACTAATTGATTTCTCATTAAGTTGCGTATTGCATAAAAGCGTTATTGACCATGCTATGGAACTTGTTCATCACAAAATGATTGACGGCGATTTTCAGCTTAGTGACGTCAGTTACCATGACAGCCAACCGTCTCCTTCGCCTGCACGATCCGCCCTAAAGCGGCCGTTTTCTCCTGGAAAGAAAAAGGCTAAGAAGTCTATCAAATTTTGCACGAAGCCTGAACCCTCTGTTTCACTTGACGACGATCGTGAAGCCATTTTCTCTTCTCAAAAAGATTTCGTTGATACTTGTTCACTAGATGATGTTTCCAATAAACTGTTTGATGTTGTCGAAGGAAAGTTTCGACAATTAATTGCCATCCACGAAGATCATGTGAGAAAAGTTTCTCAGGAGAACAATCGTTTTCGGGCAAGGTTTTCTGAGTTGCTCAAAAAACAAAAGGGGGAAGAGACAATACAGCCCGCGCGAACACAATCGTCGGATCCGCTTATGTACGGAGAGTTAGATTTAATGAATTTGACACCGATAGGTGGGCCCATGTCATTCGGACGACTCCTTGAGGCAACATTGTTTGGAGCCGAAGAGAATTGCGAACTCATCAATCAAAGGTTGGACGTCAGAATTTCGAAGAACAATTGCCGGACACCTGCTGATGCTAAGAAAGAAGCCTTGTTTAAAGAATGTGTTTCAAGGTTCTACCAAAACAACACGGAAAAGGCGTTGAAAAGTGCAATTCGGGGAGCTAATCAGTTTGGCACGGACATGAAGTACAAGTTTACGCCAGCTAACGAAACGGAAAATAGAGATCCTAACACAAGCAACGAATGAAGGGCTGATTGCGGCCTCAAAATATGAAACTATTTGTTTCTGTGGTCGGTCAATGATTGCTTTTCATCGTCATGCGACAACAAAAGTAGAGCCAACTGCGGTTCAACAACAATTTTTTTGTTCTTTGCAAACTTAAAAGCGGTGAAAACTTGTAGCTTCAAATTTTAAACCTTCTTTCTCTTGGTGGTAAAGTTTTGCTTCCTTCAAGTGCCAAAATCTTTTCTTAAAATTGAGAATTTGCGCAATCAATTTTTTCCTGAGACAGTTGACCAATTGGTATTCTGTTTGCGTTTTGGGGCTGTTTACGTTTACCTAAAAGAATGAACATTGATTACCTAAATGAACCTTAATTAATTGATATGGCCAATATATTCTCGTAAATAAACTATGACTGCAATGTAGAGCCTAACGAGGCTCAAGAGTGTTTTGTTGAATCTTGCAATTCAACAACTCGGGAAAATCCTTATAAACTTTCTTTTCTTATTTGTGTCATTGAGGGATGTTACGCTAATGCTTATTTCATTTCATTTCAATTGTTTGACATTCTAAGACGCCTCTGAGGTTGTGTCAAAGAATTGTCCACCTATCTCAAGTTGTTTTAATAGTTTCTACAGTTTCACTTTGTAACTGAAAAATAGTCTCAATCATCTTAAAAGTTTCCTTTAAGCATACAATTGTTTCAAAAACAATGTCAATTTTAAAGTTATTTTTGGATAATTAAAAAAATTTTGAAGTTTGATAATTTCTGGGAAACTTTTATCTAAATAACAGCTGTATTACAAAGCTACTCTCTTCGGTTTAATGCTGTGCATTTTGTTTAATAAAATTTGAATTTATTACTGAGGTTTGTATGTTTCACTTCACTTGAGTAACTACTCTTTATTTATTTGGTTACAGACTTTCTTGAGAAGATACATTTGTTCCATTATCTGTTTTTAATTGTCCAGTTGCATCGAAATTACACCTTTTCTGCAGCATAAATTCCCTGCGAATCATGCTAGCAAATTGTTGACTTTGCTTGCTGTAGAATATCTATTTTCATTGTTTTTAGAGAAAAAAATGTCTCGTGTTTCCAATAAACGTATTCTGGAGTCAAGTTCAGAATCTGAGGACAAAATTTCTTTAGGAGGCGATAATATTGTTGAAAATTTGGTTATTGATGAGAATGCTGCGCCACCCAATAAAGTTGCAAAGATTGCAGAGGAACCAGAAGCTGGGCTTGAAAGCGATGAACCTCTAAACGACACTCTTCCAACGCCAAACACTTCACAAGTCGAACCCACACTTTGTGCTACATCAACACCCAAACCGCTTGACAATTTGGCCAACTTAGAAAGACGTTTAGAAGCTCTTATAAAACAGCACAAATTCAGGTTGAAGCAGGTTCGTCAAGAAATGAAGGCGGACAATACGGAATTTTTAAACGTGGTTCAGAGTGAATTATCTGGAGAAACTATAGGGGCCAATAACAGCGATGCTGAGCCTGTGATGCATAAAGGTAGAAACCTCATGACATTATGTGCGGGCCCCGATCCTTCTCAATTTGGACGTGAACTAGCGAAAGCGATATTTGGCCAAGACAAGAACTGCCTTCTCATCAACTTCATGATAGGTTCCGAACGTAGCAAAGCAAACGCAAGACCACGCGTTGAGCTTCAACTTGAGAGATTGTTCACCACTGTTGTTCGGAGAAAGTATCCAAGTGAGCCAGAGTTTTGTCTGCGAGAAGCTCGGGTCGCGGCCAATCAACTGGGATTGGACTACAAAAAGAAGATCTTGAGGGGAACGAATGCTTTGATAAATGCGGAAGAAACTAGTGGAGACGAGCTATTCTAATCATTAATCCAAAACCAATGCATCCCAACAGGTACAGCCGATTGTGGCTGCTAAAAATTACTTCAATCGCAAGTTCTTCTAGCGCTAACCATCGTCTTAAACAAACAACAGACTAATTGTGATCTTTCAACTGCATTCAAAAACTTGAATCGTTCTTTGAGATGACCCATTCTCTTCAAAAAGTTAAACTACTTTTCGTCCATTCAATTGAACTTAGGAATGTTACCAATTTCAGATTTCTGGTCAATTGAAAATTTTTTGGTGTATTAAAATAAAGTGAAACTAAAACAGAACTCGTTAAACGGGATTGATAGCAGTTTGATTGTATGAAGTGTAGAGCCAATTGCGGCTCACAAGTCTTTCATTTATCTTTGGTGTCAAAGCCTCAATCATGATTTTGCTCATATGATCTACTTTTGGAACCAGATTCTTCCTTATGCAGTCAAGTTATAGAATATTAAATTATCACATCCTGCTCTTGTTCCAAATAGCTTGTTTGTTGCTTTTTCCTTTGATGGATTATTTCATTTATTGTGCTTGTTAACTGTAAAACTCGTCTTAAGCATGATAGTTGAGTCTGCGATTATCTGCAATCGCAATAACTAATATGTTTTTGAACATAAATTCTTTGATCAGTCTTTTTGACAGAAAAGACCACTTAACTTCTGACTTTCGCTTCAGATTGCTGCTAATTTTGTTTGCTA
>NW_027449603.1:0-14928 GCF_964194025.1 Convolutriloba macropyga | reverse complement strand
ACCAATATTATCTTGTCGATCAGAAACGATTCATCACTTTCGCAAACTAACGTGCTAAAATGACCACCATAACATCTGCGCTCCTTACGCCTAAAATTAAAAACGACACTCATTTTAAACAATTTATTGAGAAAAAACAAAAGGGTATCAATCGATGTAACTGTTTCAAATTTTTTTTAATCAGAAAGTTGCTGGAGCTTTTTGTCGTCTTGTCAATATTGCCAAAGGAATCAGATATTTTTGTGAAGTGTATGCGTAGAATATGGCAACCGATTATGCGTAACCATTGCTTTCAAAACATCAAAACAGCAAAAAATGACATTTTTCAACTCTTCTGCTGTTGATTTTCAAAATTTTGCGGTCACGCCAAGAAGCCTAAAATGAAGTTGAAAGTCAAAAATTATATTCACCTCAGTATGAACGAATTCACAACTTCTGTTTTGTTTCTCCATTCACTCCATTCGCTATCTTCTCTCTTTTTATTTATTTGACACACACCTGATAAAAAATTGTTTTTCTTTCAGACTTTTGAGATCAGCCTAAGAAATTTATGTTACGTGATTGATTCGTGAAAAAAATGAGAATTGAATATGGCAGTGCTAATTCACATAATATAGCCCTGTAGCGTTACTCAACCTGTTGTTGAAGGAGGCAAATTTTCTAAAGTTAGAACGAATCTTGTTTGAATTCATTTCACCTAATTACTTCTGATTCAAAAGATATAGCAAATTTAACTGCAATATTTGTCTACATGTTTTTTTTTGTTTAAATAGGTATAAAGTGGTCTGATAAGCCTGATAATATAGTGTAGGGCTGGGACCATAACAACTAGTTCAAAACATGAAAAAAAATTACGGTTGTCAGCTGGATCGTTTTACTGTTGTAGCTGCATTTCAAACAATAATCTTAGTGTTGATCTATATCCATTCTTAGCTTCTATTAGTTCGTTTGTGTAATGCTGCCATGAACACAAAATCATTGTTTGTGTTGAAATTTTTGTTTCACTTTTTCAACAAACAGGTAAAATATTGCCGATGAACAACTATTTAAATTTTCAGAAAATGAGGTGCCTAATTTGGTCTATATGTCCATAATAAAAGAAAAAACCATAATTTTCATCCAGAACTTGAAATATATTTTTTCATTAATAAACATCAAAAATATACAAATAACATCAACTTATGCCCTGGCTAATCACAAATTTTAAGCATTAGATTTGTCAGTTTTTGATTGAGCTTTTTTTCTAAAATTTATTTGATGGGAAAATTACAACGAGTTACAAACTAATTGTCTAGAGCAACAATTATCGGATCAGGTCTCTTTAATAGTTTTTGGGACGTAAGAAGTGTGCAAGATTTTCGAGATATTGTAGGAATTGATTCCAAAAAGACAGAACTCTTTAACAACAGGTGTAAATTAAATTCATTTTAAACAAAGTAATTCTCCAAAGAAAAGTTTTTTTCTTGAAAGAAACAAGTTTAGATCTTTTTCATTTGACATCACAAAGTGTTTTTAAGCTGCTTCACTTTTGCAGTTTTTGTATCTGAGATGCATAGCGCGCTAGAATAGAGGTAATGGTTACGTGACTCTGCTTCAAGTCACTGAAAACAGCTGGCGTTTATTGAGAACCACGAAGCGGTTCAAAATATTAAGTCAGAATTTCGTAGTGATTTCTGCGGAGTCACGTAACCATGCTTAAAACACGAAACGCGCACGTTTTAAATTGACGAAAGTCAACGGAAGTCAACTTCTTGCTAAGTAGGAACTTCTGGCATTTTAACTTCTGCATGTTTTCGGCATTTTGAATTTAGCACGTCAGTGTTTTAAGTTCTTGAAAGGCATTAAATTGCTTTATGACAAAGTTTTTTATCAAATTCTTCCTCCTTACTCTTCAATAGCGTAAATGCTGACAACTGAAATTCTAATGAAGGACATAAGAAATACTTGAAACTAAGCTTATTAAAGTTTGCAAAGCGGCGTTGAAATTTTTGCTTTAAAACACTGATTGCGCTGATGATTGTGCGCGGATATGTTGATAGTGCTCTACGAGGGTGAAAGTTTCAGATGGATTTTTGTTTAAAAAAACAACCATAATTCAGCTTGCCTGGATATCGGTCATCGGTGATCCTTTTGTCAGTGCCTTTTTCTCTGCATTGCGGTACATATTTTTGTTTCATTCCAACATAGAGACAAGTGTCATTTTGTTCGAGCTGCCCTCCCTTACTGAAGCGATCTTCGATATTTAACTGACAAACCCTTCTGTAGCAGATGTTGATCGATTTGCACTCTGGTTTGATAACACATCGTTGACTGCATTCGATGCGAGAACTGACTTGAAAATGATCAATGACGGAAACGTTTTCAAGTTGAGTATACGGCAAAACATCCTCCCAGACTTGCAGCCTAAAACGTTCGAATTTATGAGAGGCAATATCAGTAATCAAAAACGGGTTCTGTTGTCCCGAGTCGAGGTTTTGTCAAAAAAATAATGGAAGAAATGCGGTGAATATTGGATCTCTTCGGTTTTGACCCCCCCCCCTTGTTTTTTTTGCCCCAATTACAAATTATGTGTTGTTATATAAGACGTTACTATATAAAAAATAGCAAATGCGACTGGGTGTAAAACTCATATGACCACTGAGCGGGGGTGGAGGCAAAATGGGCTCAAAAGACGCTTTTCACCGCAAAGCGCTGATATCTTCTGGTGAACTTTTAGGGTCAAAGCAGAGAAATTTTGCTAAGATATGCGGTTTTCGGCGTTAAATTTTTGTAGGGTTTGCTGTTGCTAGCAGTGAAATGAAATTTTTGTAAGATTTGATGTTTGTAGCGGTGCAAGTTTTTACTGAATGCACCGCAATAAGTACCACGAAAATTTCTGTATCAGTATTTGAACCTCTTAACACTTTTCTGTCAAGACCACTCACTTAGTCTTCTGATTCACTCTCTTGTCTAGAGGTAAAGTATGCGGTGGAAATTGCAGTTTTTAGAGGTGAAATTTTGTAGGATTAGCAATGTTTACGGTGAAAATTTTGTAATCAATTTTTTATATTTATCTTTCTATATCTTTCTTTATCTTTTTAACTGGTTAATTGTCGTAATATGGGCTTTTATTGCAGTGAAAGTATTTTCAACGCATTCACCGCTCTCAACGCTTGAAATCGCAGTTCTTACAGTCATTCACCACATTCACCGCGATTCCTATATTTTTTAACTATTTTAGCGTTTACACTTCAAGTCGGGAAACTTATTCGCAACACTTTGTTGCTGACCTATATAGTGCACGTAACATAATGCAATATTTACTCCACAGAGGTCTGTGTAACACAAGAGGAGTAATAATGGAAAAGATCTAAAACAAGTAAAATAAATAAAACTGGCATTAAATGGTTCAAGGAAATTTCAATAATCAACCCTTGACTGAACAATGTTACTCTCCAGTTTTGTTCTCTCCAATAAAATGACCTCTCAAAAATTCTTCGTTTTTTTAATATAAAAAGTTAATATAAAAGTTTCAATATAAAAGTTAAAGTCTAACTATGGCCGATTATTGTTTAAAAATGTCTGAACATAGCTGCCTCAAAAGGTTGTGAAACGCGCAAGTATTTAGCAAATAAAAAACACAATTCTGGCTAATTTATTGATGATCGAGACAGAATCTATGTCGCCTGTCCACTCTCTGTATAGATTGACAATTGACAACAGAGCAAATTCTTGTTCAAATACTGCCCAGTTTGAGGTCCAGGCCAAAATCATACCTGATCAGACCGTCCCAGACAAAAGTGATCTCCATCAGACCGTCTCAGACCGACGTCAATTCTGATCAGACTATCGTGCTCTGAAAACGGCCTGAGCGCTCGAATAGCGCTCGGAAGACTCTTCTGATCAAACTATCGTGGGGTCGAAAGTCACTCATGATCAGTCTACTGTGCCTCGATTGCCTCTGATCAGACTTAAGTGCGCTCGAAATAGTCTGATGAGAGAATGGTTTTAAACAACAACATATCTCTTAATATCAATATCATATTTTCATCTTTTTGAAATAATTTTTTTAGCATTATATATATATATATATATATATATGTATATATATATATATATATATATATATATATATTACCAAGTTAAAGTTAATTCTAGGAGTGCAGAGAAAAGCCAAGTTTCGAGACAATAATTTGTTTAGTTTGCCATTGATGTATGTTTCCATAAAAAACGTCTTGATCTACCGTTAAGAAAAATTTCTTCAATAAGGGACCGGCATGTGCTATCAACTAGACCCTTGGTTTTGATCAGCACAATCCGACTCTAGATCAGAACATTGCTGTATTGTCGCATCTTGGCAGAGGCAACATCTCTCAAGAGAAAAAAAAACAAAAATTGTTGAAGGAAAAAAATTGCGTTCGATGTAGTTCTGATCAAATCCAATTGCACCCAAATCCGCTTCTGATTAGACAAGTTCAAGACCATTAGTGCGCTCGAAGACTTTTTGAGACCATGTAATTCGGGCGCACCCTGCCTAGGTGTGCACTCGAAGGTGGTCTGATCAGGGGTCTAATCGGTCTGGACAACTCGACCTGGGTGGAAACGATAAGACAATACTGTCTAAGTATTGTAATATGGCCCCATGGAAGGCGTTCTTGCATATCACGTCTCCAGCACTACGCCATAACGTCATCACATGATACATCAGGCAGCCATGTTGATTGTCCTTGCTACGCACCATGAACTCAATATATGTTTAATAAAACCCTGAGGTGATGAGTCTTATCAATATTAATAGGTATACAAGGATCGCAAGTATTCAGCATGATCCATAGCGCCATGGTTTGGAGATCCGAGGAGGAGATGATTAATGATGTGACGGTGCTTCGTATAGAATAACAGTGCCAAACGAGCGAGTCATGTCACCGATCCCAAAGAAGTGCCCCCGCAAGAGGACGAGGGCACTAGATTGGGATTTTCATATCACATTGTCTTACCAAGCACTCAGAGGCCTGCTTGGCAAGACACGCAGATGAGTGAAATTTACTTGCATTTACTGAATAAATGTAGTTTCGTGGCTTCAGGTGACGACCGGATCGCAATATCCGCAGGAACAATGATACATCCTCGGTACAACGTCATGGAAAAGGAGCTCACCGGACATGCGGGTCCAATAGTCTCCGACAATTACAATTGACATTGACAGACGTCGGAGATTGAATGCACTTTAATACGGAACCAGCACAACTCGCTACACAAACAATTGCTGCCTGCCTCGGAGATCTCATTCACGCAAAAACTTTGGAATTTTATTTTCATCGCCTTAGTTATCTCTAATGACATGACATCTCCGACTGGGAGCAAAATAGCTTTCAAGAAGGAAATCCTTTTTGAAATCATTGTTTATAACAGTAAACTTAGGTGTTTGTGTAAAACGTATTACATCTCAGAAAATGAGAAATTAATTTAAATATAACATAAAAAGCAGATCGTTTTTTGAATGCAGTCAATGAAATGAAAACGGAACAATTTTGCCAGTTTTGATGCGTTTTTGTTTGTATGATTATAAGCGAACACCTCAAACTGTGTCATCTTTCACACTTCACACACTGGACATACCCCATGCCACGTTTCAATCAATTAAAAAACTCCTCGACACCATGAAATTTCTTTTTTGCAAGAGCAAATCAAGAAAACAAACTTTACCTCCAGACATGAACGGAAAAAAACCTGTAAAATGCTCAAAAGAAATTTTGATGAACGCACGAAAATCTGAACATAAACACAAAAATGCTCTGGTGAACGCGCAAAGGTCTGGTCAAGAAGGCGAAAAAGGTCTGGTGAAAGCACGAAAGTCTGGTGAACGCACGAAAGTCTGGTGAACGCACGAAAGTCTGAACATGAACGCATGAAAGCCGGAACCTGAACGCACAAAGGTCTGTACATAAGACCATTCCGTCTGGGACTGTTTGGACACTGTCGGGTCGCTCTGGACATACCTACTCCGGATTGAGACCTCAGCCTTGGAAGTCTGCATAAAAGATTGATCAAAAGCAGCTAATTACTAAAATTGAGCAAAATTTTCTCAATGCCAGATCTTCACTTTTCTGCTGACGTGTCTGAGGTGTCAACGCAAAAAATTGCAACAAAACGTAAAAATTGCGGTGAATGCGGGGAAAAGATGAAATATAATCAAACTATATTTTTCGAAATCAGTGGATTTTGATTGGGACAGGGAGTTGTGCAAATCAATCTAACCTCATAGTTAGAAATGTCCTATGTTGAGGACCTCCAAAACATCAAGAGTTTTTGATTGCAGTTTCCGTGGAAAGAGATTTCATCGGTGAAAGCGATGAGAAAAAACTCACCGTTAGAAATCAAATATCTTACGTCAATTCACCTATAAAACTCACTGTAATTTTTTTCGTGGTGAATTTTAACAAAAAGTGGTTTTCAACGGTGGTTAGTGGTTTTCAACGGTGGTTAGTGGTTTTCAACGGTGGTTAGTGATTTTCAACGGTAAAATTTTATTTTTAAGCGGCTCCTGTTGATAGAGGTGAATTATTTTTTATACCGTTTTCGCGGTGAAAAAAATTTACCTTTAAAACCGGGAATCTTACAAAATTTCAACGCGTATATTTCACACAAAGTTTATTGAATCTGATTGTTAGAAGGTGCTACATTGCTAAAAGATGCGGGCACATTGCGGTGAAAAAAATCACCGCTGTTTGCCTCATTTCTAACAAATTTTTTCGACAAACCCTTGACCCTCTCTACTTTTTGCATTGATAAATTAACTTTTCGATGATATTTTTTCGATTTGATCGTAACAGTGATGCAGAAAATTAATCTTATTGCCTGGATTGCGTAATGGTTTGGTAAGTCTTGTTGAATCAACAGTCTAGAAACAATTCGAACCTGTTTGCGAGTGGGTAGTGTGGAAACGCAAACGACTGTTTCTCAGTGACGATAACCAACATTATAATACTGCAAAAATGTAACTTCATTGTTTTTTGTTTTATTACCAGGAAAGAATCGCAATCAATATTTTATCAATTAGAACTGTGAGGATTTTGAACAGCTACTTTACTGTATTTTGTGGTGATGTCAGAATGATATTGAATAGTTACAGCTGCTCGTTAAAAATGAAGACAGCACTTGAGACAAGAAGAGAGGAGAGCCAAAATAATCTAGCCATTCAAAATTTTTTTTATCTGTTTCGTGATGTTTTAGAAATTTATACGAAAATTATTCGGTGACTTTCAGCGAAGTGATAACTATGACAATGTTCACGAAAAATTTAAATAAAATTTCAGTTAAATGAGATGCTGTTGAGAAAAATGAGAAAAAATTGTTTCTTGTGACATTCAATAAAATTTACACGGCTTGTTCACACGAGTGTTTAAAAGATTTTAGCGCAAAATACTTCAGAAAAAAATGATTGGAATTATAAATTTTAGCGATATATGCTTTATTATTAACAAGAATGAATCCGTGTTGTTGTAGATCGATGCTGTATCTTTGTCGCATTGCAGAAAGTCTGATAGTTCTGAGGAGCATCTGAACAGATTTGATTGTTATCAGTGAAGTCCGCACACGCTTACAACTCTATAATATTAAAACAAGCGAGAAACAGTCACATTTTCTCACTCAGAATATTTACCATTTGCATTTTGTTGCGGTCTGACTTTTAAAGCTCATTATCTCAAGAACTACATATCCAACTTAGTTCATTATTTTTTCATACGCTATCTAGACTAGCGCTAGTCACTGCCAAATTTCCTCAATTTTGAATCCATTGTGTGGGAGCTATTTGCATTTGAAAATTTTCCCCATGTATTAAGATTGCTTATAGAGTTTATAAGGGAGCCGCAATTCAACCCTTTGAGATAGAAATTTCATTTTCAATCACAATGTGTATGTTACAAATGTCTATCGACTTACAAAATTTGGTTATGATATCTATGTTTAGTTTCTGAATTATTATCAAAAAACCGTAAATTTCTGCCCCAATTTTGACATAGCTGAAAAAATGAAAATTTGTTATTTAGTTCATATTACCTCAATTTTACTTGTTTATTAATTGTGTACTCAAAACTCAGCTAGTATAGTGCTATTTGATCCGCTTCAAACATATTTGGTCATTTTATAAACACATTCTTTCATATATTGCCAGTATTAAATTTATTCAAGTTTTTATGTTTCATGTACGAAAGGTTCTACTTGATCAAGAAAACGGAAATGCAGTTAACTTAAAAGCAGATTCTGTTGATTCTTACCATAAAAGATCTGAAATTTATGCACCATTTATAAATATGATTTGGTTTTGCTCTCATAGATACTTAGTCACCATACATCTATTTAAATATTACGCACGCTTTGTTTAACTTTATATTTTATGCGTTTATAACTTGTATTGGACATTCGGACAAGAATTTAACCGTTTCATAATAGAGTTCTTTCTATTCTCTATAAATAAATTGATAACATAATATAGGCTCAAACATTTGGTCCGCCGACCCGGAAAACCTCGAAAATGTTTAGATGAAAGCAAAAAAGTCCCTCGGAAGCCCGCAGTGGTGGTATATCTAATCAGTCAAATGATTTCGAAACGGTGGAAGATGTGGAATATCATTATCAAAATGGCGAAGGAATACAGAAAAACTTTAAAGATCTTCAAATGAGAAGAGCAGAACTCAGAAGACAATTTGGCTCTAAACTAAGTAGAGCAGCGAGCATCAAAACCAATCTTGATAAATATCTTGCCCTCGACGAGAAATAAGTTGAACATGAAGCATTAGAGCACACGGATCTCATCAAAGCACAAAGCTTGCCTGCAGGAGAAACAAAAAAAATTGTCTTTGAAAAGAAAAGAACTTCTGGCATTGTGGGCCAGAATAATAAGTCAATGGAGATGGCAAAGTCAGTGAGTTTCGTCAAAGAGCCAACAACTTCACTCGTTTAATCTGTAAATGGAGCCGAGGAGGAAACAGGACAAAATATTGAGCCAACTCAGAACACTAGCGCAACTGAGACGCAAACCTATCAGACAAAATCGAAAGATGTCTTACACGATGTTTCAACGGAAGAACATTTGAAACGCAAAGAAGAAGCGCGAGCTGAAAGAAAACGCCAAATGCCTAGAGGAGCAAAAGACACTCGAAATGTTGAAAGTCGAAATTATCACCGACGAGGAAGACAAACTTCATCCTGAAAATTTGGAAAACCAGTTGTACTAGACAGTGGAGACTTCTTGATCAGAGAGACGGTTTGTTTAGCAGTGCTCCAGTCAGATACCTTCTGGGAACGGTGAGCTCAAACTAAGGACAGCATAGTAATTTTGAGATTTCTGATTCTTCGCAATCAAGTCCGAAACACGGCTCTAATCAGTATGATATATACTCAGTAAGTTCTGCAGTTAATTGCACGTTACGAAAACCTAAGTTACGATAATAAAATGGCGATTCCCTCGATTGGCCAGAAGGGAGTGGCATGTTTCTGTCGACAGTTGGTCGTAGTACCATATCAGACGACGAAAAAATGACGCATTTAAAAATCCTATTGACTGGGCCGGCAAAATGAGCGCTGACTGGTATTGGTTATTCGGGCGTTATGTACGACACGGCTTGGAAGACGCTTGAGAGCAAATTCGGTCAGCCGCACTTGATAACTGGATCGCAACTGACTAAAACTGAAAATCATCCACAAATACGGCCGTACAATATTGCGAGTTTTGTTATTTTTGTTGACACAGTCGGAAACTTCGTAAACGTTCTGCAACAGTTCAGTTACAACAGCGATTTGCTTTCATCAAGTAATCTAGACATGAAAGTTAATAAAATACCGGCAGACATAAAATGCAGATGGTTTGCACACATTGAAACAGCGTCGCATAGGTCGAAGCTGCCAAATTTGATTCATTTGAACGAATGGCTAAAAAACGAATCTTTTTTCAAGAACGAATGAAAACTGCAGCAACAAAGAACTTTCAAGAGAGTTCGTATAGAGGAAAACAAAATAGCGTCAGATTAAGTGGAGATCAACCAAAAAACTCCACTTTAACTAATGATAGAGAGATAAGATTTCAGAAATACGCTCTTGGTGACAGATATCATCCGCTTTGGATGTGTGATAAATTCCAAAAACTCTCTATCATGGAACGGGCAGAAGCGGTGAAACAAGCTAACCTCTGTTTCAATTGCGTGACGGGAAAGCATCGCGCCAGAGATTGCAAATCGAAGCTCAAATGCGGAATAGACGGCTGTGAAAGAAATTACAATCGCATGTTACACAGCAGACAAACTGTGACACACGAGCTAATCCAGTCACCAGATTAAACAAGTGAAACGAACGTGGCAAATTGGACAGCTTGTTCAGTCAAAGGACTCCTCCAAATTGCACCGTTGCGCTTCTACGCTGAAGACGGAATTTTTGTCGAAACCAAAGCTGTTTGCGACACTGCCTCCTCTCAAACTTGGATAGACGAAGAGTTGATACAATCTCTAAGCATTGAAGGAAGAAATACTTCGATGTCAGTGACCGGGATCCCTAGCACGAACTCAATCGCCAATTTGAAAGTACCGGTCAAGATTGGGCCGGCCGATGAAATCGGCGACACGGTAAAAAAAAATAACCAGTAGTTATAAAGATCTTGTAGATGGAACCTCTGTTCACAATGTAATCAAGCTTATTAAACTTTATCCTCATTTATCTTGCATAACACTAAAGAAAATTGGCTTGAAAGACATAAAAGTCATTCTTGGTCAAGATGCTTATTCCCTAATAAGACCTTTAGAGTACAAATATTGTGGAAATAATTCTCCAGGGGCAGTAAAAGTTTCATTAGGCTGGACGCTAAGTGGTCCACTAACAAATAGTGAAAAGACAGAGAGCAGTTTCCTGATCAGCGATAGTTAAGAGAATCAAGAGCTACCAGAAACTGTGAGAAAGTGGTGGGAAATCAACGTTAACACTAGAAGAAAACAACTAGAGAAAACAACGTTAAAGCTACCAGAGCGTTTCCAAGTCCAACTTCTTTTTACGGTAAAAGAACAAAAACTGCATTGTAATATTTCTTCAACCCTCGGACAACTACGATCGCCCGAAGGAAGATGAGCGAAAATTGAGTGTTTAAAGTTGAATGAACTATAGTGATTCAAAAAAGGTTACATCTCCTTGCTTCAGAAGAACGAAATTGACCGTCAGGATGTTTGGTATCTGCCTCATTATCCAGTTGTAAACCGCCAAAAAACCAGAGAAAATAAGAAGAGTTTGCAATGCTGCGAAAAGGTTTCGAGTATACTGCTTGAACGATGTTTTGATGGAAGGTCCCGACTTTTTGCAAAATATAATTTGAATCTTGTTCAGATTTCGAGAAAACAGTGTTGCACTAACTTAAGATTTTGAAGACGTTTTATTGCAAATTCAGGTGCCTGAACAACAAAGACGCTACCTCAGGTTTTTGTGGACTGATGAAGACGGTAAACTGATGCCGTACCAGTACAACCGACACATTTTTGGAGCAAAGTCATCTCCAACATGCGCAAATTATGCCTTGCAGCAGTGTGCAAAACTGTTTGGAATGGAACATCCTATTGCATCGCAAGTAGTAATGGATAACTTTCATATGGACGATATAATTCGCTCGGTTCACACAACTGAACAAGCATCTGAAGTAATGTATGAACTGAAATCATTGCCAGCAAAGAAAAGGAGGCACCAACCTCACAAAATGGTTTTCTAAATTTGAAGAAATATTTGAGAACAGCGAAATTACACCCATAGAAAGCGATGACAACCCTAAGGTCCTGGGACTCGAATGGATAGCAGCCGATGATCTGTTAACTGTTTGGAAGGAACAAGAGTTCCTGTTCCTGCAGAACACGAATTGGACGCAAAGACAAGTTTTGTCAACAGTTTCGCAAGTGTTTGACCCTCTGGGTCTCATGGCACCATTTCTCATTCGAGGAAGGATGTTAATGAAACGAATCTGGCAGACACAAGGTCAAAGGTGGGACTCGCAGATAGCCGCAGGCATAAACACCGAGTTTAACAAGTGGGTGCAAGAATGGAGTAACTCAAAACAATTCTCCGTTCCAAGATGGTACAATGGTACAATAGTCCTTTGACAGAGTTGAGCTACACGTCTTTGGAGACGCGTCCGAAGATACTTTTTGTGCAGAAAGTACGTTGTAATTACTAAACCAAACGGCGATAGACTAATAAGGTTTATTGTTGGAAAAACAAGGGTGGCTCCAATGAAGCACCATACTATAGCAAAATTAGAGCTAATGGCAGCAGTTACAGTAAACAGAATTAAAGATCTAATTTTGAAAGACCATAGAATTTCGTTTGCGTCAATATATTTTTAAAGCGATTCAACAACTGTTTTACAATGGTTGGTTAATAGCGATGAAAAACAGCCTACTTTTGTTGCCAACCGGGTAGCAGAGATCCTAGACAGTTCAACATTTGATCACTAGAGACATATAGCTGAAGCTGACAACCCAGCTGATCTGGGAACGAGGGGTCCCCCCAATAATGAACTGATGCAAATTGACTGGGTAAACGGACCGGATTGGCTGAAGAGCGAAATTAACAAAACGGAAAATTGGGAGCAAGAACAAGCAGTTCCTGATCAAGAAGAAGTTTTTGCCTGTAATTCGAACGAAAAATCAGCTCCAATTGACTGGAAACGATTCAGTAACTTCGGAAGATTGAGAATTTTTGTTGCGAGAATATCGAATCTAATAAATGCGAAGAAAGAAATAACCCCTGAATTGTTTGGACAAGCAGAGAATCGGATATGGGAGTTAGTCCATAGAGAAAATTACACAAAGGAAACAGATTCGTTGAAGAAATGAGACCCTGTCAAAAGCAACAGGAAAACTGAATCCCTCAAGCCGTTTCTGAGCGAAAATCTAATAAGAGCAAAAAGGTCGACCTAGACATGCAAACCTCAGTTTCGGAGAAAAACATCCGGTTATTTTGCCACCTTCTTATCCAGCAGTTAAAATCCATCTCAAATTTCAGCATAAGCACAACCATCACCAAGGCGTTGAAAATGTTAGAGCTGAAATTCAAGGAAAACTTTCGGTAACTGTCCTAAGAAACGCACTGAGATCGGTTAAATGCTAATGTCTACACTGTAAATTAAAGAGAAGCAAAATATCAATGCCAATGATGTCAGATTTACCAGTAGTCAGAATAGAAGATAACGTAACGCCGTTAGTAAACACCTGAGTAGATTACTTTGGACCGTCTTCAATTAAAGTTTTCTGGAGAACAGTGAAGAGGTGGATTTGTCTATTCATGTGTCTTACCGTCAGAGCTGTGCAGATGGAGATCGTTCAGTCACTGGACACAAAATTTTTCTTAGACGCAGTTCATCGGTTCATAGCGAGAAGAGGGAAACCGAAAACGGTAATTTCTCACAATGGAATTAACTTTGTAGGCGCAGCGAACGATTTGAAGGCGGCCTTCAAGGAACCGAACCATTTTGAAATGCAGCGCAATTCAGTACAAAACGGAAGACAATGAATTTCCAGCCCCACTGCAGCTCCATATTTCAGTGGCGCATGGGAGTCAATAGTGAAATCGAGCAAAAGTGAGATTTTCAAAATTTTGGGCAAAGAATCTTTGAAAGAGGAAAATCTCTCGACAGTAATATGCATAGCACAACAACTTCTCAATAATCGACCTCTAACAGCAGTTAGTAGGGATGTTGAATAATTGGATACGATAACACCGAATCTTTTCCTTGTTGGAGTGGCAAACTTGTCAAGGCCAATTTCTCTATTTAGCGATAACAAAGATTTGTATTATAAAATGTTCCGACACATCAGCGAGCAATTGAAAGCCCTTTGTAAGCGATGGATGAGCGAATATCTACCATCACTCCAACGCAGAGCAAAATGGAGAACTGAATCAAGAGCGGACATCAAAGTAAGAGAGTTAGTCTGGATGGTTGATTAGAAAGAAAGCTACTTCAACTACCCTTTATCCAGAATTCAGGAGCTTCATGAAGGAGACAATAAAATAGCTAGAATGGTTATAACCAAAACTGCTAAAAAGAACTTATTTACGGCCTTTAGTTAAACTTATTTCATTAGATATTGACGGCATTTAAAAGTATTTTGCTAGAATCAAAATAGGGCCGCTATGTTGCAGTCTGACACTTAAAGCTGATTATCTCAAGAGCTAAATTTCCTATTTAGTTCAATATTTTTTCATATGCTCTATTGTAGACTAGCGCTAGTCACTGCCAAGTTTCCTCAATTTTGAATCCTTAGTTTGGGAGCTATTGACATTTGAAAACTTTCCCCATGAATTAAGAATATGTATATAGAATTTATAAGGGAGCCACAATTCAACCCTTCGAGATAGAACCTTCATTTTCAATAACAATGTGTATCTTACAAATGTATATCGACTCACAATTTGGTTAAGATATCTTTTTTAGTTTCTGCGTTATTTTCAAAAAACCGTATATTTTGGCCCCAGTTTAGACATAGCTGAAAATGTGTAAATTTGTTACCTAGTTCATATCACCTCAATTGTACTTTTTTAATATTTGTGTGCTCAAAACTCAGCTAGTTTAGAGCTATTTGATCTGTTTCAACCATATTTGGTCATTTTACGATCACTTTCTTCATATATTGCCAGTATTAAATTTATTCAAGTTTTTATGTTTCATGTACGAAAGGTTGTACTTGATTAAGAAAACGGAAATGCAGCTAACTTCAAAGAAGATTCTGTTGATTCTTATCATAAAAGCTCCGAAGTTTATGCGCCTTTTATAAATATGATTTAGTTTTGCTATCATTGATATTTAGTGAACATACATCTATTTAAATATTACGCACGCTTTGTTTAACTTTATATTTTATTCGTTTATAATTTGCATTGGACAATTAGACAAGAATTTAACTGTTTCATAATAGAGTTCTG
>NW_027449602.1:0-17268 GCF_964194025.1 Convolutriloba macropyga | reverse complement strand
CAAATGAAAAATCCGCAAAAACTTGTTTAATTTTTCCATTAGAAATATTATTAGTGGTTATAGTGGTATATATTAATCTCTAATGACGTCATTTGAAGCCCCTCTTAGTGAGGTAGGTTGCAATAGAATCGAGCTCCCACTAGTCGTGCAAGGGCAACTCTTCCGACGTCAGTCGGTTATGTTTGTTGTAATTTCTTTTGGCAATCTTTAAGTTTGACTGATATTATTTTTCAAAGTATGTTAGAAAAAGCAAACAGGGTGATTTTAAAAGCTTCAGCCAAGTACACACTTTTTCCAAAATTTTACCTCCGTTTTATCTGCATCTCTTCAACAGGTGTTATAACCAAAAAAAAATTAAACTTCAATGCCCATTTCACTACAACAGACGACACATATTAGTAATTTATCAGGAGTTTTGTATGTCACTGAAAAGAAATAGGCGTTTCATTGATTGCGCAAGGAAATTTTCCAGTGCTTTTTCAGAACAGTAGTTATGCGTACAGCATTTGCATTCTGTATTGAAAATTGTAAAAAAAATTGTTTGATTTTGGTAATTTTCCTTTCCCTTTCCTCGGTTTTTCTGCATGTGCCGTTTGTGTTGTTCTCTCTATCAAATGTTTTTTGATTATTGAATGAATAGTTTTTTCAACTTTTTGCCATCTGTTCTTTGGGAGAGGCAGCTAATAAAGACAGTTTTTCCGTTATTTGTTCAGTTTTTGTTGTCAGATTTGCCTTTTCAGATTCTTTTTCAAATTTGTTACTGTTTCAAGACAATTCATGTAATAAAATAGGAGGTTAATTTTTTAGTGATTAATTGGTTTTTGCTAGAATAAATAAACGCTTGGAGTTGGCTTCAGAACCTTTCGGCAATGTCTTTGGTAACCGTTTTATCTGTTTACGTTTTATATAATTCGCAACTTTCATGTTTGACTTATCACTTACCATAGATTTTGTTTCAGTTGAATTTGGAAATGATTCAGCAATTTAAAGCGACTGTATTCAATGTCGAAATACCAAATCAATAGAAAAAGCATAGGCGAAAAGAGCCCAAGCACGAAGACCTATTTTAGGAGAGTGTGCATCGAAGTTCCTTACAATATAAGGCTATTTTGTTTTAGTAATATTTATTTTCATCCAATTTACAGGCTAGCTTCACCTCAATGCATGGTTGAATCTAATGACATTGTGAACCAAATTGGAACATTTTTCGGTCGTTAGAAAAAAATTGGTTGTCCTGAATTTTCCTCATTAATCTTTTACCTGTTTGAATGTCAACATTGTGCAGTGGGAATAAGGGTGGCTATCTCGCGGAAACTTGCTGGCTATTTTTAAACTGTTAAGTTTTTGATAGTAATTATAATGAAATTATGCTTCAATTCAATTTTGACTCTTGGGTGACCAATTGTCCCCCCAATGAAGGAGAATTTTTAAAAGGACGTTTTTTGGATGGTTTGTGGTGTCTGCCTCTCGCCGCCCACAAAAATTAACTTGATTCATTTCTTTTGGAAAGCGGGAGCTAGCTAATCACAGTAACACTCATTTCGTACAACTCGTCAACACAAAAATCAAATATTAAAATTTTGTTCAAAAAATTTTGCGAAAACGACTATCCTTAAACTAAAATGACAATTTGTTTTAATTTTTCTGGATACTAATGGCAACAAAAGCAAGATGACGGGAGGAAAAAACTACTGCAACTCTTCCACCTTTTTGGCATCTTTCCGTCCATTTTTTGTTTGGTCAGCTTTTGTAAAATATTTCGAAATTCAACGTTCAGAAAACCAAAAAGTTTTCTTTGGAATATTCTGCAAAAAGCACTCGATTATTCCCTAAATACAAAAATTCATTAAATTTTATTTGGAAGTTTATCTCCTCAAAACACTGTCTTTTTTCAACAAAAAAGCAATTAAAGTTGAATTTAGAACTGAAATTTTTTGTCACTGTCGTCCGCGCAAAATTAGTTTAAATAGCCTAAATACGGCATGCAATTGAATGATCTCAAAAATTTTCATATTGATTAAAAAAATTTCAAAAATTAAGTTCTATTGAAACAAATTATGAAGAAACAAAATTAACATCATTTAAGCGATGACTTCATCATTACCTAAACCAGGTCTCAATCTGTGTTGAATCAGTATAATTGCAAGTCGTCGGTGAGAGCTCTGATCATGACACTTTTTAGATGTGACAACAATTGAACTAATACTCGAATTTTTGTGATAAACTTATATTAAATTCAGGTTAAGCAGTTCGAAGTTATCAATTTTCCTCGTTTATGACTAATATCATTTGTTTTTTGACCACACATAGGTGGTATTGCGTTTTCAGGCCAGCAGAGCCGAAAAAAATAATATTAATGAGCAACATAACTGCACCAGTATTTACCGTCAGGCAAAGTCTCCATGAATGCGCCATCTGTATGTAGAGCATACACAAACTTTGTTCTGCTTCACGAACAAGTAAAAAAAACTGCCTCATGGGCAGGCTTAAGTTTGCACCTTACTTTTGTTTAAACAATTTTTTTCCCATAAGCCTCTACCACATAAGTAGGAGGAACACAAAACAAATAAAAGTTTGAAATATATTGAGTGTGTAAGCTATTTATTATCATTTCGTGAGCTTTTTTTACTCTCCAAGACAACTAATTTTTTTATTGGGGAATTGGGGAGAGAAAACCCAGGCTCTTCTTATACAACCCTTTTCGTAACTCTTAATTTCAAATCATTAACTGGAACTCGGGAGAGGCAAAGTTTCAAAAAAACGTCACAAAAGCCCAATAACTATACAGGACAAGAGAAAATTTTTCTATAAGGGCACAAGAAAACAAGATGAGAAAACAAGGGCACAAGAAAATAGGATGGACATTTAAACAAAAAATCAAATTTGTTTTTCAAAAAAAAATTCTTTCACCAAAATTTATCCATACGCTATACCAAACACTCTTGACTAATCTTAACAAAAACAGATAATTCAAAAAGAGTATGAGTAACATTGAACTCCTACTTGACCCAGCGGGTCACCTTATCTTTTTAAAAAATCGCCGAATTTTAGAGATACTTTTTGATGACTACAAAAATTGGTTTTATATATCACGTATCGTGAATACTTTCATAATATAAATTTCCATACTCAACATACGCTTGTCTTATCACTTCAACTTCCGTGACCAAACTGTGCAAAGTTAGGACAAACTTTTTTCTATAAGATTTGCTTCCAGGTTGATGACATGACTAGCTGACCTAAACTTATTTACATCAAAGTATTTTTGAGCTGTGAAGTGAGCACTTGAGTTTAATCACACAAATAGGGGACAAAAGTTTTATAAATAGAACCAAAGTCTAATCATTTGAGAAAAATCTTCGTGGGGGGGTTGTACGATCGGTCTTTTCTGAAACTCAGACGAGGTCAGATTTGGATCATGAATTGCTATCGCATTTTGGTCTGGGCTGGTCTCTTTATAAAGAATTTGGAACGAAAACTTGAATGCACTGAAAATTTGAAGTAGTCAAATTCTGGATCATAGGTGATTTTAGTCTGCCTGGGTTTTTTCTTAAGTAAAAACGGTTTAGTTGGGCATTTTCATCAGTCACTTTGAACGAGGAGCTGAGCCAGGGAAACATACCTGGACTTTGCATATACTTTGCCGTATTTGCACACTACCTGCGTGGCACCTGAAGGTACCTGCAATTGCAGATAATTTGGCCTGAAACGCGCACGTAGTCTTCCTATCTAAAAATTGTATAAAATTTTGTTGCAACCCGGGCCGGGGATTTTCCTCAAAAATAACGGGGAAAAGAGTGTAAAGAGTGTAAAAAAATATTTTTACACCGTTAGTGCTACCCTTAATAAGGGTGGAAAAAGTGTAATTTAAGGGTGTAAAAAAAGAATCAACGGTGGAATAACGGGGTAATTTCTTCCAGCTACACTCGTTTTAATTACACCTTTAACTTAATTTTACACCCCTAATTTACACCATTAAATGTTTTTATTACACTCTTCCATTCTTTTTCTTATAATTACACTCCTGCATTACACTTTTTCCACCGTTATTAAGGGTAGCACTAACGGTGTAAAAATATTTTTTTACACTCTTTACACTCTTTTCCCCGTTATTTTTCGTTAAAATTCTCGGACCGTAAACCATCTCGAAAGCACGCGGTAGTCTGATCAGATGCACCAAATGAGTCAATAAATATTTTTAGCTAAAGCAGTGTCAGAAATTTCTCAATTTGGTTTAAAAAAATTAACTCTTGAGATTTTTCCATTATGATTTGGGTGTGTTTCTCTCCTCCTTATCTCAACCGGGCTGGGGACCGGCTACGGCGGAGTTATGAACATTCAACTCTAGAAGATTTTTGAGCAAAGCACTGGCCAAAAAACCAGGCGTAAACTCTATCTCCAAAACAAAATAAAAGCAAACAATAAAATAGCCAAGAACTGTCGGAAACAATAACAAAAACATAATAGATTATAAAATATTTTAAACAAAATAATATAAACAAATAGTAACTTTTTAAGTAAGCAAGCTATACCGGAAATTCTTTTCTTCCTAGATTATATATACCCTGGATATACTCCATACCGAGTTTGGTTCGATTTGAACAGATCCTATAATTGGAGATTTCACTAAAATTCCGTATACAAATCAAACTATTGGCTTTTATTTCTACACAATTTCAAAAATTGCGTTATCGGGGCTAATATAGACTTCTCAACTCGTCTTTTTGAAAAAGTTGTTAACAAACGTTTTTAATGAATTTCGGCATTTTCTTCACCTAATTGGAGATTTCAATAAAATCGGAATTTTAATGAAATCTCCAATTAGGAGAATACAAATCAAACTATTGGCTTTTATTTCTACACAATCTCAAAAAGGTCAGTATCAGGGCAACAAAACGGGCTAAAATAGACTTTCTAACTTGTCTTTTTCGAAATGCTATTAACAAAAGTTTTTCATTAAGTTCTACGTTTTCTTCACCTATTTCGCTCAAGAGTTTAATAAAGAGTGCAATAAAGAGTGTAATTATAGTGTATTTTTACAAGTGTAATAAGGGTGTACTAAAGAGTGTAAAGAGTGTACATAAAAGTGTAATTTTCTAAATTACACTCTTCCACTCTTATTTATGTAAATTGCAAGTAAAATTACCTTAATAGTGCAGGTAAATTTTTCCTGCAAACCAGCTTACATGGCCACTGTGAAGGTGAGTTAAACTATACGCTGATTAGAGTCAGAGCTCATAAGTCTTGACAAGTCTTTAATCAGTTTTGACAAATATTTTAAACGTTTTGACGAACGTTTTAGACTTTCGAAGTTTCAATTCATAATCATATAAAGCAACGTTTTAGCAAGAAAAACAACTGTATTCAACAACGTATTAAGGCAAAAGCATCGTTTACTTGAAGGCAAATCTAGCTTGATCTTTTTAGCAGGTCTTAATCTAGGTCACCAATTTAAACTAATCCGTTCAAAAAACCGAATTTTATAGGCTAAGCGATCAGTTTTGAGCCATTTTGGAAGTTATTCTTAGTGGGAAATCGGCCTTGGTATTTCTCAGAAATAATACGTATGTTGCATTTAGAACGGAAAATCTACGCGAAACTTCTGATATAATACGCACAAAAATTCTCTATCTAAGGATATAATTTATTCATTTCAATTTACTCGGCAACATCCTCCGGCCCGGAAGAAGGTGTTGGGAGGATTGGTACAAGCTTAACGAATGGGCGGACGAGCGATCCGGACAACGTTCGTACGACGGCGGAGCGGGCAACGCTGTCGGAGCCGTAACGGAGTTCTTCAATCCGAGCAGTTGGATAGTAACCCCTAGGGTAGCTTTCTTCAACGATTCAAACCAAATCACCAACCTTGAGATGCTGCTCGGCAGGCGTCTGCCACTTAGATCTACGGTTCAGCGCAGGTACATACTCTTTAAGCCAACGTGCCCAAATTGCATTGGCGTAGGACTGTGCACGGGAGTACCGCTTACGATGATCGAACTCGTCGACGCCAACGATAGACAGATTTCCGGTTGCTTGGTTACCGAGTAGAAATTGGTTAGGTCTTATTGCGCCTAGGTCGGACGGGTCGGCGCTTACGGGCGTTAAGGGACGTGAGTTTAGTGCGTATTCGACCACAAAAAAAGTATTGTTCAACACCTCATCTGTGAGGCGACGCGTACCGAGGATAGTGTACAGTACACCTTGGAGTGGCGCACTGGGTGGATTGAACCTCCACTTAATGCCGTTATGTGCAAGTTCGGTGGCAATGTTAAGCGTATTCCATTTTTCCACACATTCACGGAGCTCTTTCTCCGCTCCAATGAAGTTCGTACCATTATCCGACCAAATCATAGCAGGAGTACCCCGACGGGTAAACATGGACAGCACGAGTAGTGAGACAAGTGAAGAGAAATCCCCACCTCTTCTCGGTAGTCCGACGAACTGTGACGTAGAATGGGCCGAAGTAATCAACCCCGGTGTTGGTAAAAGGAGGAGACTGGTATGCGAGTCTCTCCTTTGGGAGGTCTGCCATGATCGGTTGAATGGTTGCTGCACGGCACTTTCTACACAAGATGCAGTTTGATTTGATGGAACGCAGTGTGGAACGTAGTTTAAGGATAGTATAACGTTCCTGTACATTTGACCTTAAGTAATCGATGCCCTAATGATGGTTCTTCAAATGAGTATGTCGCAGAAACAGTTTAACCAAAGTATGACGCGCATCCAGCACGATAGGATGCTTAGTGTCAAAGTCAATTTCCCTAGGCTTCGTCAATTGGCTTCGTCAAGCTCAACAGGGTCGGCTATGCTGCCGTCTACGGTACGATAACTTTCATGAGATGGTAAAAGACGGAGCACATATGGGGTGACACGAAGTAAATTTTGATAAGAACTGAACTTAGCAAACGGGATAAGATTAATGCTTTGTTCCTTAGGGGGCTTGGTTACGGATGCGGCTAGAGATGAGATGGAGTCATCATCTTGTTCCTTAGTTACAACGCCGAGCTTGATATTATCAACGACGTCAGTATTTGGTACAAAAGGGAGTTGCCTAGTTCTCAAGAAGTCAGGACCCCTCACCCAGCTGCTTGATTGCAAAACTTCAGCGGACATACCACGCGTGCCAGCATCTGCCGGATTATCACCAGTGGTGACGTGGTTCCATTGGTCAGCGCTGGTGTTCTCCAGGATTTCACTAACACGATTTGCAATGAAGATGGGGTGTTTGTTTGTTGAGTTTATCCACTGCAAGACGATGATACTATCTGTCCACTTAAAGACTTTGTCCACAGTAACCGTTAATGCTCGACAAATTTCCCTTTTTAAACCCGCAGCCAGGAAAGCGGCTTGTAATTTCAACTTAGGAACTGTCATTACCTTCATAGGTGCAACACGGGCCTTGCCCAAGACAAGCCCCCGCTCTGTTATAAACTCCCCGGAGGTGCAAGTTACTTGAGCCCTAAGAAAACCTACTGCACTAAATACCTCTTGCGAGCTGTCACCAAACATGTGGAGTTCAAGATGTTGGAATGGTCCTGAAAAGTAACTTCTCGGCATAGTGATCTCAGCTAACCGCGGCAGTTCCACACACCAGGCAAGAAAACTGTCAACTGTGTCTTTAGGCAACTCGTCATCCCAGCTTTGTCCATTGACACGCCAGATGTCTTCAAGATTAAACGAGCACCAACAGTAAACGGTGCGACAAGACCAATTGGGTCGTAGACCTTTGACACTAGACTTAAAACCAAGCGCTGTATTAGACTTTTTGTGATAGTGATGTTAGTACCTCTACTCACAACCAGAGTATCGTTGTTGTGATCCCACTTAAACCCAAGCACGTGCATTGATTCCTCCTTGGATGAAACGATGACCTTCAGTTCAGTGGATTGAGCTGACCTATCAACTCGGTCAGCCAGATCTGGTACACTGCTTACAAACTTAGTAAGCTTGAACCCACCTATGTGGAGAAGATGTACCAATTCCTTCGACCTAGTGAGGGCCTTCTCGAGGGATTCCACTGAGTCTAAGTAATCGTCCATGTAGAAGTTCTCAAGGAAGGCTTTTGTAGCTTCTGGGTACTCCTTAGCATTATCACTTGCCGTGCATTGAAGTGCGTAGTTGGCGCAGATGGGCGAATCTTTTGCCCCAAAGATGTGGCGTGTATACTGGTGTACCACAACATTTGATGTGGGGTCCTCCCGCCACAAAAAGCGCAATGATGGCTGATCACATGGTAACACTCCAACCTGGAAGAACATTCCCTCGATGTCGGCGGATACGGCAAATGGATGTTGTCTGAACCGTAGGAGTACATAGATTAGGTTTTGCAGTAAGTCAGGTCCGGTGAGTAATGACTTATTAAGAGATGCGCCATGGATTTCAGCTGCTCCGTTTAGTACCCTACGGACCTTGCCCGGCTTGTTCGGGTTAACAACCGGATGGTGTGGTAGGTACCACTCTCGTTCCGAGCGACTTTCCACCTTATGAGCATCTTTGACCCTTACTACGTAGCCTTTGTCTAAGTCCTCTTTGATGGTATTCGAGTACTTTTCCCTTAAAGTCTGGTCTTTCTCAAGCCACGTTTCCAACGATTTTAATTGAACAAGCGCTGAAAAAAAATTGTTGGGCAGTTCGATGTTATCTTCAGCCCATAGCATTCCGACATTGTACCTTTTTCCATTATGCACGGTGGTGTTTTCAAGAATTTCACGCGCACTTGCATCCGAGGAGGATTGTGGGTCTACTTGCTTGAGTGCGCCGTACAATTCCATGTCGTACCAAGATTTTACCTGACTAGCGAGTTCAAAATCCTGCTCCATATTAGCTTTGAAACAAGTCGAGACTAAACTTGAAGACGACGGTAGAGGGCCGCTTAGAACCCAACCTGTGGGCAAGCGGTCAGCGAAGGGCGGGGACTTCTCGTCGGCAGCGAAGTACTCTAACGGGAGGATGGCATGATACACATCCTGTCCAAGTATCATCTCGATGTTTCCATAGCAATATGTAACTGGGTATAGAACTGCTATGTGCGTGTATGTTTCCTGAAGTGCGTTAGTGTTAATGACATCGGCGCCTACTTTCAACTCTTCCTTTACGTAAGGGCTGACTTTAAATGGTTCAAATGCTTGGTTGTTGCGTGGTGTTACAATTAGTTCAACTGACCTAGTGGCTACAACCTCCTCGGTATTTATGCCCTTGACTGTTAGTTTCAGTGCTGTTTTGTGCAAACCAAGTCTATTTGCAAGATGATTGGACACCCAAGAGTTACTGCAAGCGGTATCGCACAAAACTAAAGCCATGGTATTGTTAACAGAAGAGCTCATCAACTGTAATTCAGTCACCTGAAGGAGGCCTTTCACATTGCTCACAGATGACAAATTAATGGTCTTACTCGATGATTGGAAAATAGAAGGTTTACTTTGACTTGCGCCAGCATTAGAATTACTATTGTTGTTATTTGAAGGGGATTTTGATGGATAAACCCTCTCAACTCCAAGGAGAAGTGTATTATGGGAGCTGTTGCAACCGTCTTTTCTGTATTCCCTAGGATTTGGGCATTGCCTGAACATACGCTTTTCTCTCAGGCATGAAAAGCACAGTTTTGCTTCCGCCACTACCTTTGCTTGCTGAGTGGGAGACTTTTCTTTGAATTCCCTGCACTTCCAGATGCGATGGTTGCCTCTACAGACAATGCAGCGAGGGTTTGGAGGCGTTGCCGATGTTGAGGCTGGTCTGTGAGTGCTCTTAGTTTGTGTATTAGCAGCAAAGTTATTGAGGCTACTTTGTTCTTTACTACTCAGTTGGTGTTAACCTCAGTTCTTGCTTTCGATGAAGTTTGTTTCATTAAATAGTGTGCCTTGGCTTTCTCCTTCAACTAATCGTTGAAGTCAAGGAGTGTTGGCTTAACCCAATGTTTCTTCACTCTGAAGAGTGACAAAGACTCTTTCAGATAGGGTGGCAACTTTTGCACAGCCGTGTTAAGAAGTGAGGTGCTCTTAACGTCTGAGTCATATGAAGGTGATTTAAAGACCCCAACAAGACTTGAAAAGAGGTGGAGGAAAGGAGCTGAGTTTGTCTAAGTGTGCACTGACTACTGCCTGTGGTTGGCCAAATTTACGTTCAAGTGTCTTAAGTGCATCCTTATACATTACACCACAGTATGCGAACTCAGCGATGGCGGTTTTAGCTTTTCCAGTTACAAGAGTTTTTAAGTATGTTAACTTGACATTATCAGTCAAGGACTGTGAGTCTATGGCGCTTTTAAAATGTCCGAACCATTCATGCCACTGCAGGGGATCAACATTGTACTGTGACAACTTCCACTCGGGCAGTGGATCGTTCTTCTTACAAGTAATTGCGTCCGCCAACTTCTTTATCAAATCCGCAGAGTCCAAAGAAGGAGCCGAAGGTGTGGGATGCGTCGGGCCACCCCAACACAACGGGTTCGGAACGGTAGCTCCATACGTTGGCGGAATGATCGGAGTTACAAAGGTGGGGGGCGGTACCCGCGGAAGAACTAAATGGATTCGCTTGCATGAAGTCTGATGCTACGTAATTTTGAGCGCCTGCTGCTGCTTGTACATGAGAGGAGCCGAGCGATGTAGTGATATGAGGGGCATTAGATGGGACTGCTGCCGGAAAACGACAGACATTTGAATCCGGAGGAACAGGAGGTGCGTGGGTTATAGGGACAAAATTTTGGGGCTGAAAATTCTTTTGTTGGGGTGGTGGATGAATTAATTGAGGTACAAAAACGTTTGCGGAGGAAATGAATGGTGCAGGCGGAGAATGAGGTAACGGATTGACATTATTAGCCACGGGGTTAGTGGCGTGTAGTGGAAGTGCTTGTGGCGGCGAAGGAGGAAAGCGGAATGCTGGTGGAATTAACGGAAAATGCGGTGGTGCGGGGTTTAGAACGGGGGATGGAGGGGCTGGTACATTTATGTGTGCCTGTTGCGGATTAAGTGCTAGCGGAGCATTAACGAGTGTATTTAAAGGTGGTGAAATTCAACTGTCCCGGCATGCTCGACCTGCGAGGGAATTGATGAACTAACTGTAAACCATCGAAGTGCATTAATGCTTGAGACAATTGTCGGGCTGTGTTTGGGGCGTTTAGTTGAGTTGGCATACCAAAGTTTATTGGTGGTGATGGAGGCGTATTTTGAGGCTGTCGCGGCTCTTGCATGATGTTTTTTGCAACATGTGCATCATTGGTTACATTGGTTCTACTACTTGGTTCTTGCGGCTCATAGACAGGGAGGTTGATGTTGACCTCAACTTGACCATGTGTATTGAGATTGAAGTGTGAGTTTGGAAGTTGAGTTGAAGAAGGTCGGAGGAAAATTGCTTGGTTGGATTGGGCGATAGAACCAGAAAAGTGCAACATCAGCCATGTTCACGGCTGGTGATGAATTAACCCAATCTTGAACAAGTTTCTTGCTCTTGACTGAACTTCTTTCCGTAAAGAGCCCACTCAGCCTGTACCAGACCCGTCTGCTGATGATTTTGTCATCAAATCAATTTCCTTAAGGGCTGCAGCAGCTACTTCCTTGCGATGATCCTCCTCAAGCTGCTCAATTTCCAATTCCCGCAATTTCGTTTGTTTTTCAATTTCAAGACGCTGTCTAGCAATGCGCAGCTTTGCCTCATGCTGTTTCTCGAGTTCCTCCCTTTTGAGTTTTGATAGTTCTAAGTCTCGTTGACGCTGATTTGATCTTTTTGAGGAAGTCATATGTGAACCTGATCTTGAATGGTGAGAGGTATACAGCTCTGCTGTCTCTTTGTCATGGACCGAATTGATATACCCTCGAGCAGCAGCAATGAACTCAACAATTTTCTTTGTTACAGTCTCTAACAATTTTTCAAGGTTCTTACAGGCATCATCTGGATCTTCAGTCTTTTTTTGCCAGATCAAAGAGCTCTTCGTTCTTATCAACTACTCTAGTAAAAGCATCCTTGCACTTCAAAATCAGACGTTCGATCTTAACTTTCCTGTCTTGCTTATCGACAGCATTGTCAATTTCACCATAGATGTTATTAGTTCAACCTCTAACTTTGCCCTCGCACTATAAAGTTTGTTAAATGTGTCCTGCAATGTTGCCATGATCTTATCAGAACAGGAACCAAATATTTAATTTGGTACTAATACAAAAGTACACATACACATACAACAGCACAACACAAATGGGTAAAACCGAACCCTAGTGTGACGGTTTGCCTAACAAACCGCCAAAGAGCAAAGTTGTTCGTCGAGTACAATAGTACCCGGCGAAAGAAAGAAACAAATGTGAGCGCTGAAGGCGCGAAACGGGACAGAACGGGAGATGGGACGGACGGGAAGATACGCCGAACGAGTCACGCACGACGCGTCGGAAAACTGGACGGACAAACGGGAGCGTCGGGCGAACAGCGCACGACGAAGCGGGAAAATAGCACGGGCGTTGCGGAATCATTGGGCGGACGGCGCTCGACGAAACGGGAAAATGGTACGAACGAGAAGAAAACGTCGAGCGGATAGCGCGCGACGGGACGGGAAACCGGGTTAGCACGGGTGGGAGACGGTAAAACACAAGCGAGGAGGCGGGAATATCAATGCCAGCAGACCACAGCAACGAACTCAACCAAACCAACTAGCCGTAACTCCAGAATAAACTTAAGTCACGCCCTAGAAAGAGGGAGAGAAGCTACTGCTAGGTAAACTAGCGCAAAACATTATGGGACTTTATCTACGGTATCAAAACATCAACACATTAGAATAATTTACGGCAACGAAGTAGTCTAGCCAAATGTCGAAAGGTCAGGAAATTTACTAGCCGTAACTCCAGAACAAACTGAAGTCACACCCTAGCAAATCACCATACCCAGACAGCAGAAGGGCATACTACCAATATTAATCAAGCTACAACAAATTGCTAGCAAGCGAGTGTGGTGAAGTCACGAAACAAACCAGCCGTAACTCCAGAATGAACTTATGTCACATCCTCTCGAGGAATGAGACTAAACACCCAACCAGCATACTAGCAGAAAGTAAATTTACTACAGCAAAACTCAACATACTTTATCATACAAGATATAAACGGGGGATAGAAGGAAACACGACGACACGGAAAAAAAGGGACGGAAACGGAAAAATCAAACCAGATAACCTGCGGAAAAGGGACGATAGTGAATAACTCAAAGAATGGGGAGAGCGAAACGTTTAGTAAGGCGCTATCGGAGAGAACGAACCACAAACTAACCCGTAACTCGTGAGCTAAATAAGTCACACCGTCAGTCAGCGGGTAGACTCCCACAAAAGCGCAAGACTAAGTGACATTCAGGTTATCAAAGGCTTGAGTGAGTTCCGCCTACTCGAACGCATGACGGGTGTGGAGCGTTTTACGGCGGCGCTTTGGGAGTTTTTTCGGTCGGGAGCGTGTTATTAAGGACCGGAGGTTGTTCTTATGGGCTAACACTATAGTGAGTGTTTTCAGCTCGAGCGCAGGCCTTTGGTGTAACGCTCTGTACTCCTTAAGTAAACTAAGATCTTTCTGTTTACGTCTAGACACAATGTCTTTCACTAAATGGATGGTAATTAGAGTACTACGCTTGAGCTGATTGTAAATATCAGGAGTTCCCTCTCTGGGGCAATACACTATAGCTTTTATGCACTCCTGATACTCTTCAAGCACTGCAATAAGCTGCGAAGGTGTTAGAGGCTTATTGTTGTTACTGCGATGACGGGATAATGAATTGTTCACCACATCATGGCATATAACTAGCCTCTTTTTATCACGAAAGAAGTGACTCATTTGAAATTGCGCGGTTTTTCGGACTTTCAAAGCGTTAGGACTAAAACTCAGACCCGGTAATGCGTAAATTCCTTTTTTATAATGGTCTAGTAATGCTTGAGGCAAAGTTTTTATGGCGTGATGCAGCAAACTGGCAGCTAATGTAAAAACCATATAATGTTTTTTACAACATAATTGACTTGAGCTTTGCTCAAACTCCGAACTTTGATGTTAAATGCACGATTTTCATGAGTTACCAAGAATAAGTGCTTATTTGCAAAAAAAAATCAGTTCTCTGATTCTTTTTTTTTCAAAATTTGAAAATCTTGACCAAACTCTTAATTCTACCCTTTTTTATACAAATGTACAAATGTTCGGTCTGCCATCTATCAACGCTTTATATAAATTTTTTGCAAAATTTTATCAAATTTGGTCAATTTTTTCAAATTTTTTTTTGCTTCGCGAGATATAAGGCGTATACAGCCTTTTTGCCATTCAGAGATACCAATACGTACTACTGCTAATTGTTCAAATATCGGCCAAATGTTTTCAAATTTGATGATTTTTTTTGACAAACAAAAAAAATATGGGTTAGGTTATCGGTGACGAGGAATTAGTGATAATACCAGAATAAAGGAAATGAAAAAGAAAAAAAATTGAGGGGGGTTACTAGATTTGCCGGTTTCTATAATATTTGTTTACTGCAACAATCAGAAGTTTTCTTTGGATGCGTCTTACAAGGTTGAGACCATCATCCGCTCTTTTTGATGTTGAAAAGTTCATCAACTTGCATCCCCGTCGGCTTCAAGTGAAAGTTGGGTTCAAGCGATGCAAACGTCGGGCAGTAACATGCATCGACTTTCTTTTGGCTTAGCTGGAAATCCAGGGTAGCTTCTACCATTGCCAATAACTTTTTAAAATGCCGGCCATCTTCAATCAAATTTCAAGACTGATCGTCTAATTTCCAAACTGCTGAGACCTCTCTATCAGATTCACAGCCGGGTTGATAAATTTGAAAAGAAGTAATTTTGAGACGTTAATCTAGTTAGTTAACTTAGTTAATCTTGTTAGTATTTAACTTTCGAGAGATTATAATAAATTCGCTCTCAAACTGATACCAGATGACTTTTTAGCTATCAATCATTGTCAATCATTAACAATCACGCGCGGCTGATAACTAAAATTGAAGAGAAACTAAATTTACTCGAATGTTCAAAACGATTTCAAGTCTATCCTCAATTTTGGTAATACGTTTTTAGCGAGCAACTGCGTGGAAACAAGACAGTAAGATTGTTGACGTTAATTAGTAGATATTTTTCAGTTCACTCCTATACAAAAGTGTGATAAATTTGCGAAAGTTGTTTTTTTCCCGTTAGAATGCACCTTGTGTGAACTATGTGAAATCGTTGGGCACCAAAAATATAAGCGGCACCAAAAATAAAGCTGATAAAATCAGACTTTCGAAGTTTCAATTCATAATCGTATAAAGCAACGTTTTAGCAAGAAAAACAACGGATCTTTTCCGTTTGTGCCCCCCCAGTACGTTATGCTCCCCCCAGTGACAGAGCACGTGTCATTACACAGTAAATCATTATGTAAAAATATTGCACGTGCGTCTGGGGGTTGCAAATAATATGCACCCACTAAGCTGGGGGGGCACAAACGGAAAAGATCCAAAACAACTTTATTCAACAACATATTAAGGCAAAAGCATCGTTTACTTGAAGGCAAATCTAGCTTGATCTTTTTTAGCAGGTCTTAGTCTAGGTCACCAATTTAAACTAATCCGTTCAAAAAACCGAATTTGTTAGGCTAAGCGATCAGTTTTGAGCCATTTTGGAAGTTATTCTTAGTGGGAAATCGGCCTTGGTATTTCTCAGAAATAATACGTATGTTGCATTTAGAACGGAAAATCTAAGCGAAAGTTTTGATATAATACGCACAAAAATTCTAATGATATAATTTATTCATTTCAATTTACTCGGTAACACAGTCTTTCCCAAGTTTAGTCAAATCTTGTTTAGCCCTTAGATTTTAAAAGAGACGTGATCAGCCATGGTCTTAACCCAAGACGTGTGATTCAAAAATTTAGTTATGATCAATAATTGAAACTCAGTCGAGATTACCCGTAGACGAACTCCGAAAGTTCTTACAAGAACTCTTAAAGTTATTTCAGCAGCCATAGACTAGGCGGCCGCCGTATTGGCCGACAGGGCGTTTAGCCGACAACCAAAAAATGAGAAATACAGCCGACAATTTAAGTAAAATGAGCAATAAAACTTATTGTGAAGCTGTGATTGGTCAATTTAAAACACTATTTCATAAGCGGATAAATATACCGCAGTTTTTTCATCAACTAATGTAACGAAGGTCTATCAACTAGTGTAACAAAGGTATTTAACCGCATCTGGCCATGCCTCGCGGGCCATGGCCATGCCTCAGCGGCCCATGGCCATGCCTCAGCGGCCCGTGGGACTTGATATGAATCTATCACAACCGAACTACTGATTTATGGACCAATGAGACTTTTATGACCAATTATGATAAAATTGTCGGCTAAATATCCCATTTTTTCCTTGTCGGCTAAACGCCCTGTCGGCCAATTTTCCTAGCACCCATAGACTAGTAGGATGTGACGTAACGAGCTTACATGTTTTAGAATATTCAATCGTGAAAGCTTACGCAATACTATGCGATGCCGCTGGCGGAACTTGTGACATCACTTTTACTATTGATGGATCAATCAGAAATTTCATTGACGACATGATCCCCAAGGTCAATGTAAGTAAACCCAAAGACGAATAACAACTCACCGTCGAAGAGTCGGGCTGTGAAAATTTTCCATTAAATAAATCTACTGCTGTCGGAAAATTATCAACACAAAGGAAAAATGGTCAGAGACATGCTTTTTATTAGTTATAAGAGCCTCGAAACGAGATGGAGTGCAGCCCTTAGTAGCAACCGAATGGTATTTTCGTCATCCAAATTCGTTCCAAGAAGACCATTTTTTTATGGAAATGCAAGCTTCAGCTTGACCATAGCTTCAGGTTGACCATAGCCTGACCAATGTTGGCTGCAATGATGGTACCAAGTGAAAGTTTCAGACGCAAAAAAGTGGCTATAGTCAACAAAAAGAGCAATGCTGCTCATTAAAAGATCAGTCTGAAATGTGGGGAATAATAAGAAAAAGGGGTGTCAGGACAATTTACCCAATTCCATTTTACCCAATGCCATTATGCCCTGTGCCATTTTACCCAACCTGCCATTTTACCCAATGCCATTTTACCCAATACCAACTTACCCAATTTAGCCTATTGTTAAATTAACCAGAACGACTATTTAGCCGACTATAAAATAAATGCCCGTGGGACTTGATATGAAACTATCACAACCGAACATGGGATTAGCCGACTATGTAATTAAATGGCCGGTGGGACTTGATATGAAACTATCACAACCGAACATGGGATTAGCCGACTATATAATTAAATGGCCTGTG
>NW_027449601.1:0-94355 GCF_964194025.1 Convolutriloba macropyga | reverse complement strand
AACTAATCTATAGTAAAGTTAGCTGGATTCATAATCGAAAAAAAGAATCTAATTGCTTTGCGTGACAGAGGTTATCTTAGTTTCTCTTTTGAAATAACACGACACTATTTATCTGGGTTTTTCAGCAAGATAAGTTTTTTGACAATCTAAACTTATCGATCGTAGGCAATGTCGGCATCAAAACACTCACTAACGGAGAAATTTTTTTTAAACTTCTGGTAATTTTGTGAGATTTTGAACGGATCCTCTAATAAAAATAAGAGAAGGAATTTTATCGTGACAACAGTTGCATCACCGCGAGATTTAAAAAACAGAAGTCACTGAAGAAATGTCTGACCCCATGCACCATGCGAACAATGGGATCTTTCCTCTTTTGCACCCGCTCTCAGCTTAATGGGCTTGCATCTTTAGGCCCCAAGAGCACTTACTGTTTTTGTAGATGATTACATGCTATATAGCATATAATTTGTAACGGGGGGTAAAAACACTCTGTGGAGGAGGGTCAAAACAGAATAGGACCAGACAATGGCTGACAAATGTTGAGCTCCACAAGGAGCTTTATAATTGAGAGCTGAATTCTCTTAAAAATAAGAAAAATGTACGCGGATGGTAATGGATGGTGGTTGGGGCAATGGTGAGGTTGAATTCATCGAGTTTGAACACCTAAGGTATGGTTGATCTTTTCTGTTTTAACCCCCAAATGTTTGAAATGCACCTTAATTACAATTCATGGGAGGTACTTTTTTATATATTACTATGTAAAAAACGGCGAGCCTGCCTGACGTGATCAAAAGTTATGCCATGTAAATTTCGAGAGGGATAGATCAAAAATCGTAGATTTTTTGAATTGAGTTTTTTCCGTTTGAGGCCCCCCGTACGTTATGCACCCCGTTACAGAGCACGTTCCATTAAACAATAGAACAATTTTTAAAATTATGGCACTTGCGTCGGAGGTTTCAAATGGTATGCAACCACTAAGCAAAGGGGGCACAAACGGAGAAGATTTTTATATTTTTCATAGGTCCACCCAAGGTCTCTTAGTAACCTTCTTCAACCTCTGTATGTTCGTATCTATTCGGTTTGGCCACCAGTATTTATTATGCCCCCTGTTACAAATTATATGTTGTTGTATAGCGCGTTACTATGTAATAAAATAGTACGTGCGCCGAGGGGCGTAAAAGTTATACGCCCATTAAGCTCTCGCTAAGATGCGTATGTTCTTTATATAAATAGCAATTGTAATTGGGGTGCAGTGATCATCAAAAAATATTTACATTTGCCTCTTCATCTCTTTGATTACGCGGCAAATTGATTGCTCAAGGAGTGTATCCTCGAAAGAAACTTTAGAAGAAGAAAAAGTTTTACTATTGAGAGAATGATCAATTAGACCTTTGTTAAAAAGATGCTGACATGATGCAAAACTTGGAGGGTGAGGGGATTGGGCTTTTGCTACTGTCTTCTTGCTCCAATTTCGCCAGTCTTTGGCTCTATCAAAAAATTTTAGCCAAGCTTTTCTTAGAATTGTAGTATATGCAAAACTAAAAAAAACAGAAATCGAATGAAAATATTGAAATAGGTTTCTTTTCGGAAAGCCAATATGCTACTTTTTTGGAAAGCCAATTGTTTCAAATTAATCCATAGTAACGTTAGTTGTTTTCTCATTTCAAAAAAAATTGAATCTATCTGTTTTGTTTGGGCAGAAGTTATCTCAGTTTCTCTATTGTTTCTCTATTGGATAAAAGTATTTATCTGGGATTTCTACCTAGATGATTTTTTCGACAATCTAAAATCATTGATCATAAGCAATGTGAGCATCAAAACACTAACTAACCGAGAAAAGTTAATCAATTTTTTTTAGCTTTGGGTTCACTGTTAAACAACTAATTTGAAACCGATTTGACAGGAAATAACAAAAGGCAGGCAAAGCAACGTTTAATTTGCATTTCTTTTATTAGTTTTTGGTTCGATGAAGAAAGATATTGTATCAAAAACACTGCCACAATTTTAACCTATTTTTCAGGCAATTTTGAGCAATTTTGGGATTAGTTTGATTTAGATAAGTTTTGCCTTATTTTTCCTGAAACTCTCGGTAACTGTGTCAGATAGAAACAACAACATTACAGATTGAGTTAAAAGTTATGTACGAAAACTTGACTCCATACAAAATTACAAAATCAACAACCGTTAGACGCAAATCTTAAGTATAGGTGATCAACATGACTCTGTTTGATGTTATCGAGACCTTGTGGCGTATATTGGGAACTACTCAGCCGATCAAACTGGTTGATCCAAATTGCCAATCCAGTTCTGCAGATTCAGTTAGTTTTTTTCAAACTTGCACTTATACAAAATGCAGTATAAATGCCGTACGTCTGCACTGCCAGAATTTAAAGAGCCAGAAGTTGACTTTAATTGATCTTAATCATTTTAACAAGTGCAATTTACTTATCTAAGCAAAAATAGCACATGCATGTGCACGTTAAATATAAAAAAGTCGATAGTGCCAGATTTTAAATTTCAAGATGTTCCTATATAGGCATGTGTTGGTTTCCATTGGATTTTGACATTTTAAAACGTGTTTTAAGGAATGGTACATGACCTGGCTTAAGTCATATCAAAATTCTCTTGCTTAACAGCTTGAATCAATGAGCTGTTCTCAATAAACGCCAGAGGTCCTCAATGACTTCAAGCAGAGCCAAGCAACGTACATTTGAAATTCTTGCGTAGAGTCGGATATTTTGCCAGAATTCAAACTCTTGCACTGAGTTCAATTGTAGATTTTATTTTAGAAATAGTAGAATTAAATTTTTCGCCAATATGAGGTCCGAAATCAAGTGCTGAATTAAAACATAAATTTATTGAACTAAAACAATTGACAGCAATTTATTTTATCTGTTTTATATCTCATCTTTATAAAGAACAAAAATCTAGATGTCAAAATTCGTATCACTAGAGCACTGAAAATTGCTGTTCCGGTGATGAAACTGTTTTAAGCGTCTAATTATCCAAATTTTTAGCAACCATTGTGAATAACTTTTTAATAATATGCAATAATTTAGCTAGTTTTGTAAAATATGGCTCCACATTTGTCGGACTTGATCATTTGTACAACACCGTTCAAAGTTTATATTATATAAGCTCCTAGAAACTGACTCAAGACTCGCTACTTTTTACATCCTGTAAGAATTTGACTTGATATTTAGTCTGAATTGCACTATGAAAGAAGAGCTACTCAACTTAATAGCTAAATGCGGCCAGTTCTAAATGCTGCCTTTACATTACATAATTTTAATGTATCGGTTTTTGATTACTTGATTTCAACATTCGTATTTTTTCATGATTTGACCCAAATTGTAATCTCAAAAATTTTTCCACGAATTGAACATGATGAATCAATACAGTTTAGTGACTGATCCTCAACTTGAATTGACATTTACCTTAGTTTACATAACTATGGTTATAATACAAGAGATCAACAGTTTAATGAATCGCATCTCAGCCGTCTATTCAATTTTCCGCACGTGAAGTTTTTGTTTTATTCTCCCCACTTTGGTCAAGTGAGAATAAGAACTCGGACTGGAAGGATTTAGCATGTACGGGAGCGGGTTTTCTGAACTGGCTCAACTGCTGATTTTCTCACAATTTCATCGGATAAGAAAGTAAGGAAGAGCACCAGCACTCTCAATATGAGATGCCTATGTGCTTTTGTAGATCAGCGAAATGTATGAAAAAAAAAACAACTCTGAAGGATATCTGAAGGAAGTTTGCTCTTTTTGCTTATCATTTGGATTTAAGTTTACAAAATTGGGAATCAATTTGCGGTGGCCAAAATTCAACTACGCTGAGGCAGAAGTTAAAAGATACTTCAGAAGTATTCTTTAACTGTGTCAGTTTGACTGTATATGAACTGCTTCAGCTTAAAGTAATAACCAACTTAACCTTTAAAAGAATAACTAACTTAACTTTTTTTAAGATAACTCTTGCCGAAAATTCAATTACTTTGATCAAAATTATTGTCAACTCTAGTCAGTTTTGAAGTTTTCAGTTTAATTGACTTTGGTGTTTTGACGAGAAAGCATCTTTTTATATGTACGTGTGATGCACGGTGAAAATTTGGCTATTCAGTGTAGAATATATTACTGTTTAAACCATCTTGAGTTCGTTGTGTTTTTTGTTCAACTGTGTGCTTATTTTTGTTAGCTGATATACATTTACTATAAACTGCACGTATTTATACTCCAGCTCTTCATTTTTTCCACACTATAATCAGTGAAAGGGGTAACCTTCTCAATCGAATTACTATCTGCTACTAAATTTTAAGCAAGTGTTTTTCCTTTGATTTCTGGAAGAAATTGACGCTATTTTTTCTAACGTGGGCAAATCATCTTAATGGATCCCGAAATAGAACAGCTCATTGACTCAATTGAGAAGCAATTGACTAAAGGAGGTAAGATCTCTTCTTCTTTTTCTGCTCGACAGTTGAACAGGAAACTGTGTACCTAGAATCGATGCCCAAATGATTTCAAACTGCTATAGCTATAGCTCTCATTAGGATAGTTTTGGCTCCTTAATTTTGACTGCTTTTATGTCACACATTACCTCCAATGTGATCAGATGCATCCAGACAAAATAAAGCAATGATAAGTCTTTGTTGGCTCCCTCCAGTCCAGACTTGAGGCAGATCTTGACGAGTCTCTTCGTGCGTGCAATAAAAATAACTCACCTTTCAGCCGGGGTTTTTGCCATTGAATCCTGCTGACATCTGGATTGTGAATTGTTAGAACGCAGTCTTAAGAAATGAAGAAAAATATGAGTTATCGTCACCAGCCTTAATTGCACCAAGAGTTCAGAAAAAATCATGCATTCTTATAATCAGAACTAATTTGGTTGTTTTCACACGTTTCAGGCTTGGACCTCGGAAACATTCAGTCCCTCAAGAAAAAATTGTTTGGGAAATTCTCCCAGGCCAACTTTCCACGCAAAGGAGACAAAATATATGCCAAGTACTTCAAACATCAATACTTCCCAGGTAACCACCTGTATTTATTCACCAGAGCCACCCGGATTGACCTCATAAATCAAAAAGTTATATATAAATATACACACACACATATATACATATATATAAAGATATATATATATATATATATATATATATATATATATATATATATATGCATATATATATATATATATATATATATATATATATATATATATATATATATATGCATATATATATATATATATATATATATATATATATATATATACTTTTTTCTGATATGGTGTCTATGATAATTTGTAATCGTACAGCTTTCATTCATCGAAATTCTAAAAATTAAAATTTTTAAGGAAATCCGAAAAAGTGCAAAAAAATGTTTCCAATGAATCGTTAAAAAATTGAAAAAAAACTAATTTTTAGTGATTCGGTATTCATTGAATATTTGTAATATCAAAAAAAAAGAAAAATGTGAGATCAAATTTTAGCGATCTTTTGTAAATCGATGTTTTGATGAAAAAGTCATCGTCATGAAAACTTCATATAGCAAATCACATTTATTAATGATCAGGTTCGTCAAAATGTGTATTTTTTGCTTCTCAAACTTGCCCTGTTTTCACGCTCTGGAAAAATTAACGGATAAAAATTTTTTACATGACGGCTGCGTCATTGGACGAGTCGTGGACTGCAAAAATTTGACTCAAGAGCAAACAATTTTTCTTGGTCACGATCCCTCAAGAAAAAAGCCAGAATTGATTACTACTACTTTGTATAACTCTGAGTTTATCATCAGACTGTTAACAAGGAAGGCTGAAAAGTTGTTGTCCTAGATTTTTTAAATTGGTATCCTGGTGGTTGGTGGCAGAGTAATTAAATTACATCATAATTGGTATCCCGGTGGTTGGTGGCAGAGCAAATCAGCGTGAATTAATCTAAAGACATTCTGTTTTTTAGGATGGTCAGAACTCTGTTCATGTCACAATTAATTTATACTAGCCAGTCTGATTTTTGAGTAGAATTCACTTCATGAAAAATAACACGTTCAGCTTAACTCCCACCAACAACGTTTGCTTTATATGCGATTCGAACTTCCGCGTGAGTACTTGTGACATTTAATTTGCGTGGCAAGTCGTAACGACTACGCTAGATGGGTTTTGTGGTAACTGCCTTCAAACCAGCTTAAGTATAAATAGTGTGTATACTACCATAGTAATTACCAGGTATAAGCTACAAAAGATGACTTTATTCTGATCAGACGAATAATTTTCAGACGAATAATTTTCAGACGAATAATTTTCAGACTAAACAGGATAAATTTAGCCTGAGCGAACTCTATATAATCACAATGAAGAAATACTTCACATAGGGAGACTTAAAATATTTTGGAGATACAATGTTTCAGAACTGAATAAAGTTTTTACTCTTGAAATGTGCTGGCTCAGCTCCGAAAGGGGATTATAATTCACAAGGCCTTTGTCTCAAAGATACACAAATTAACGGCATATGAACCAAAATCTATCAACATGTGCTTCGGTTCGTAATGACGCTGGCATCAAGTCATCCTTCATGTTCCGTCTTAGCACAGTCGGATAAAGTTGGACGGCTGACATTTTTTTGTTGTTTTTTTTCGAATGATATTCATTTAGGTTTTAGAGTTGATAGATAGCATAGAACTGACATAGAAGTGAGGAATCATAGTTACTCAAGAGTTCACAGACCAAAAAACTTCTGATAAGATATTTGAGCTCTAATCGAAATTTTTGCACTTGAACTACTTGGTTTTGAAAATGGTGTGAGCACATAATAGGGTTTGAGAAGAATAATTAGATCTGAGCATCCAATTTTATGATCACATAAAGAGTGCAAGAAGCTGATCAAAGATCTTGAAAAAGCTGAAATATTTGACGGTGTGTAATATTAGGCAGACAAAAAACTTATCAGAAGTGGATTCATAGGCACAAAAATATTTGCCTCGAACTACTACGTGTGCAAATTGTTTTTGATTTTGCGTAATGCGTTTTTCTTCTGGCATGTTGATTTCATCTAACATCTTTTGTGGCCATAAACAGAAAAAAAAGGTATATTGCCAAGAAAAAAACTTGAAGCAGTATTCCTGAATTGATTTGATCTGGGTTGGTCTGGGATGGTCATTTTGGTCTTGGCTTGCATGCTCATTTTATCGAGCATTGGTTTTTTTTATCTGGTACGGCGTTGAAAGAACTTTGAATGTTAAAAATATGGATCTATTCTGTTCCCCCTAGTGTTTTTTATGACCCCCAGTTAAAAATTATTGTTGTCACATAGCACGTTACTATGTAAAAATAATGCACGTGCGCCTTGGGGCCATGAAACATACATCCTCACTAAACTGGGGGGGGGGGGCGAAACAGAATTGATTCAAAAATATCTTCGCAAGCAGAAAAGACTGCTCAGAGGACTTTTGTGTGATCGGAGGCATTTTGACCTGAAACGTCAGTCCAGTCATGCTGGGTTGGTTCTTGTAAAAATGAGCAAAAAACTGTACAAAATGAATGGAATGAGCAATATGAACAAATGGAATCACATTGATCGTTACGTTTTTCTGCTTTTTCAGCCACGATTGATTCCTTCAACCCAGTTGACCAGGTGTTTCACATTACATGGGATGATGGGGATACTGAAGGCAGAGTGGTGGCTGTGGGCGATGTCGCAAACGATCGCATTCCAGGTCAGTAACATATACATTCTCATTATGAAGTTACGTTTTCTTAACGCCAGGAAAATAATAAACTTTTTGAGCGCCATATTTTTATTGGTCTGTTAAAAGCGCTCGAAAGATTTTATATAGATACAGAGTATAATAAACATGATATTGTAAGTGATTCGTGTATGATTAATCAGAAATGTTAACAAGGGAGTGTCCTGTCGGATTGGAAAAGCGATTCTTTGAAGTGAATTAAGGTTTTTAATTTGCGAACAAAACTGATTTTTGTTACTTCTGATCTGAAAATAACTTATCTGTATTGTTATTATCATTATTATCTGCGTTTTTCGTAGAAAAATTTGGACTGAACTCGAAAAAAAATTGTCAAGTTTTACTTAAAAATTATTGAAGGTAGCCCTACCGCTAGAAATCTGTACCGCACTCAATACCAGCACACTTCAGTTTGCTTTTGCTCAGTTGATATTCGATTACCGTCGATTGATTTAACTACTGCTATCATTTAGGTTGAGAGAAATCATAAGAACTTGAGAGAGTTATAACTGATTTTCTCGATATAGTGGCAAACCACGATGGTGGAAGCCTTACTTTGTTTATTTCCACTAATTATTATCATCGATGACTATGTCATATATTGCATCTGTGAAAGTATTCTATTAGAGCAGAACCAATCCACCCAGTGATAAATATCTGTCGTGAAAAATAACAGCCACGAAAACTAGTTGAAAATAATACAGTTGAAAATCGGAATGAATTAATCTTGCTTGAACACTCTGCTTAATCCTACAAACGCAACTAACAAAAGGGAAAATGAATAGATCTATCTCTAAAAATAAAGATCTGACAAAATATTATTACGTTATCTGTCCTCTCCAATGCAATATATTTTGCAGTAATTTGTATATTATTCATTGGAGAGATTAAGTTTTTCTTTCTTTCTTATGATTGTGTGTCATTTGATTCTGTTTCAGCGGTCAATTCGATTGGCGTTGGAAGTAATGTTTTATTCGCTCAGGGCTTCTATGGCGCTAAAGGTGATAAATTCTCTGGGTCTCGATGGCACATGGGAAAGATTACAAATGTCAAAAAACAACCAAATGGGTCGACCTTGTATGATGGCCAACATGCGTTTGGTGAAAAAGACGGAAAGTGGGTAACATATACCAACTATTCCGAGACGTTCTCGGATCTGAAGCTTGAAGATCTCCGAGTTTCACCGAACGCCTTGGACGCTTTCGGTTCTGATAACAAAAGTACCACGAGTAACAAAAAAGTCGGAACTTTCGACGTCTTTGTTTGTTACTCAGACGCAAATACGAAAAACAACAATAAAGAGAATATCAACCCGATCAAAGTCATTCAAGACATCGAGGACAATTTGAAGGTCAAAACCAATTTGAAAGTGCGGAATCCTTCGTTGAGTGATGTGGCGACCATGATAGCAAACGCGAAAGTGTTTATCGCCTTCATTTCGAACGAGTTTGCAGAGGATGAAAAATGCCAACAGCAGTTCCAATTTGCAAAGAAATCGAAAGGAATCCCGGTAATTCCTGTTGTAGTAGGTCAGGGTTTCGACTGGACTCGAACTGTTGTTGGTCTGCTAATAGCTGGAGAACTGTATATACATTTTAAAGATGAGTCAACGTACAAACAGAAAATTCAGGAGCTGAAATTGTCAACTCAGAAATCTCTCAAAGCTTCCGAGACTCAAACAGAAACGACTAAAAACGCTCCAAAACAGGAAGAGTTATGCGAAGGTTTTATAAGTTACTGTTGGACTAATTCTTTGACCTCGAAAATGGCAAATGAGGTCGGAGATGTTAGAGGTCACGAGTTAGCTGACCCCAGAAAGGTCAAACAAGATTTGGAAGAAAAACTGGAAGGTCGCAAGCTGTGGTTAGACGTCGAACAACTAGGAACTTCGAATCAAAGTGAAGGCAATGCAAGTATGTTTGAACAAATAGCTAATGGATTGGCTAATACGAAAGTTATTTTGACCTTCATCAGTTCCGAATACAGCAAAAGTGCTAATTGTAATATGGAGTTCAATCACGCTGTGAAGACTATGCGCATTCCTACCATTCCTATCATCGTCGGAGAAAAGGTAAACAAATTCCCAAATATTTTCTCACATATAAAATTTTCTCACTTTCTTGGCTACCAAAAATTATATGGAGACTTTAATAAAATTGTAAGAAAAGCTTTGCTTGGTAAAGTTTCATAGTGTCTTGTAACAACTCTATTGTGGTATTAGCTAAATCCATATTCGTGCTTCATAAGCAAGATTTGAGCTAAGGCGTTAAAAAAAGGTGTGGAAATTTAGAAGTATTAAGAGAAATTTCATTCTCACTTTCTCCGCTTAGACAGAAAAGATGGTTAAACCGCTATGTTCTTTCACCGTTTGCCAAGTTGTTACGCTACGAGATGTCGGTTTTCATGGTCTAAAATATAAAAGCAACTCAACTTGAAATCAAGATCCAGTGCACAATATGCATACAGGCGTTAATTGAAAAATAACAGTTTCCAGGCCCAAAAATCGAGCAGAAGAACCCCAAAATTGTCAAAAAAATCCAGAGAAAAAGTTAGTTACCGATGTTTTGAAAGCTCCAAAAACCTCTCTGGAGCGCATTGGAGTGGCTCATAACACTTTCTCTTACTACGATACAATTTCCAGAGGTACAGTTAGTAGAAAAAAGTCAGTTTGAAGAAGAAAAGAAAGTGTTTTCGTTCAAAATGATGTATCAATATGCTCAAGAAGCCGTTCTCTTTCTGTCAGAATGTTATTTTTACTGATGAAAGAAGGGTGCGCATCTGAGGCGACGGAGTTGTTAGAGTTTTTTGAAGAAATCGAAAAAGATTTCTTGAAAAAAACACAAAAAAATTTGAGTTCGGACAAACGATCACTTATGTTTTGGGTTGCAATACAATCAGACAGACAGAAATTGCTTGTTAGGTGTCCAAACAAGCTAAACGCTGTCGGATAATTGGAAATTTACAAAGAAAAAAAGCATTTCCTGAACATTATTTTTCAACAAGATAATGCTTCTGTGCATAAATCGAAGATTATCGGCAATTTTTTTCGAGAAAACGATTAGAAGGTACTAGAATGGCAAGCATACAGTCCAGATCTGAATCCTATTGAAAATTTATGAACGATTTTGAAGCAACGATTCTGCTGACTGCGCTCTCCCTGGGAGTCCCCGGCAACATTTTGGGTACGATTTAAAATTTCAGTCTTAATATGTTTTTACAAAACTCGTGGAGGCGGCAGAATTACCACTCGTTAAGCCTAAACCTGTATTTGTTCCTTTTTACTTCAAGGTTTTATTAAAAAGGTTACTGAAGTACAATTAGCAAAAAAGATCCAAAACGTGAGGGTGAAAATCTGTCTTTGGCTGATATAAGAATGGAAAGCCTAAAAACAACCTTAATTAAATAAGAAAAGTGAGCAAACGTACGCCATGCACGTTTTTTTTGTAAAAGACAACAATTGCGAATTCTTTTAACAACCCAACTGTGATATTAGCTAAACCCATATACTGCTAAAGAATTAGAGCAGAGATGACCCGAACCTACTTTCTCTAGAACCGCGGCCAGGCGTGCTACTGTTGCACCAAAGCTCTCCGGAAAAAGCGACTTTGGCAGCTTGATATAACACAAGCTGGTTTTTACAGTCTCATTCACATCGTTAATTTATAAACGCTATGAAAAAAAGCTTTATCTTGTGAGAGCCCGCAAGAGGTCCTTTTTGAGGTTGTGTTCGTCATTAGCAGTGCAAAACATATAGATTCGGTCACACAAGCCGGTAAAAACAAAACTTCGGCGAAAAGAAGCAGATGATGACTGTTTCAGACTTCGGACGAATGGCTGAAAACACAAGTGGGGATGGTATTGGGTGAGATAGAAGCACGTGGTAAAGACAGCGAACGCATCGACTTAAGAGGCAGGTTTCATTTATCAAACCAAATTGTTCAATATGTTCCAAATACGCAGAAATTTCATTCATAATCACCCTAAATGTAATGGTTAAGTGACTCTGTTTGAAGTCATTGATGTCTTCTGGCGTTTATCGAGATATTAAGTCAGAATTTCGAAGTGACTTCTGCAGAATCACTTAACCATGCTTAAAATACGAAATGCGCATGCTTTAAAATGACGAAAGTCAACGGAAGTCAACTTCTGGCTAAGTAGCAACTTCTGGCATTTTAACTTCTGGCACTGCAGACTTTCGGCATTTTAAAATCTGCACCTGAGTGTTTTAAGGGCATTTAAGACATTTCCGAAGTCTAAGGTAAATCATACAAAAACAAAAAAGGCAACTTATTTTGTATAACTGGTGCCGGTAAAAGCAGACAAGTGGATTGAAACTGCTTTTTATCGAAGCAAATAATTCTACCCTACTTTCTCAAACCAGTATATCATCATTTTCTATTTGTATTGAAAACGATAGTAAGAATCAATGATTTGTACTCGCACACCATGGTCCATCCCCTTAAATTTAAACAGTGTCAAATGTATTATCGTTATAATCCTGAGAAAAATATTCAAAACAATTAGCCTAAATTAGATGAACAGGTCCATTAGATGAATAATATCTACAAGGTGGGCATGCTTCTAAACTCTTTGTATTTGCCTGTTATTTTTTTAAAAAAGAGTGATAAAAAGTGGAATCTCAAACTGTGCTTTGGTTGCAACTATTCTCGAAAAAGTCATATCAATTTGACCATGCAGCTATTTTTATATGGATTTGAAGTTCATACAAGTTGTATCAGGGAAAATCAGCTCTCATTTTCCGTTTTATAATAGCCAATAATCAAACGACCTTTTGTAATTGTATTTTTGAGACATGACAAAACTTTTTTTGGAACCAAATCTTTCATTCTTAATGAAAGCCTCAAAATCAACTTTAATAGCGGCTACCAGTACCAAAACAGAAACTAGCTTTGAAGAATGTGACTCGCGCTTCCCACCATCTTTTTACAAAAAGATGGCGAGAAAGCTCCTAAATTACGTGAAAGTAGTTTCCACGCGACAAGACTAAGCTGGAAAATGCTTCCAAAGAAATGCAATTATGGGTACGTTCGACAAAGTTTTACAAAATTTTAATCCTATCACGAATTAGTCTTTTATTTAAGATACTAAAAGGAAGATTTATACCGCCATTAATCTGCCCCACAACTCTTTGTCGAATGTGCTTCCGCGAAAAGTATTTTGCTGCGAAACGTAGATCCCACTTTTCAACTTTGTGTTAAAAAGTGATAAACACTGTCCGAAATTTCCATTCAAGCCACCGCTTTTTCATCCTCAATGTTTGTAAGTACCTTTTACAAGTACTAAGAATTAAGATAGGAAAGGTGAAATATTGTTACAAAAAGGAGTAAATCAACTCGCAAAATTTGGTACCGGTGGACGCTAGTAACGATCGGTCGGGTCTATTAAATATTTCGTTACTAGTCAAATTCTTAAAACATCGTTAACCACTGATCCTTATTGATATTCAGGCGTACTATTAAAATGATGGCAGGACCTCATTTTCATGAAAAAGGGCATTAGGTATGTTAACGGCCTCGTCATAGATTTTGAAGATGAAATGATATCAAATATAATTTGGACCCCAAAAATAAGTTTTACAAGCAGTATTTTGAGCACAGTTATAGCAACTCAATTTGCTGGGATTGGTTATAATCACAGTTGCACCGGCAGTATGGAGAAAGTAATTGGATGAAAATTTGATTGGCGCTCCATACTACTTCAGATATTTTTGTTCGCGTGAATTTAATCTGTTTTACATTTTTCTTATTTAACCCTTTCTTGTATAAAAATGGATTTGAGAAGCAATTTGTTCTCAAAAGTTTTATTTAAGTGGAGAAACAAAATGAAAGCTTTGAAAAGATTTTATCGCAATATTTTATTTTTAAAAAATCTTCTGAATTTCAATGTGAGTAGTGACAGATTTGAAAAAGTATCCCTCAATGATCAAATTTGTTATTCAAGAGCTTTTCAACGCTACCGTATTTTATCTCTCCATGAACGATATCGATCGGTCAAAATTGGCTGATCAAAAAAGCAGATTCCCTATAAATTTGGAGAGCTGAAACACAAAAAAGCAATTGGTGACCACAGATTTTAGTTTTTGCCAACAAAAAAACTTGGTGATCAAATTGTCGTTATGGGGTATATAAAGTAGTAACCACGCTAAAAAATCTTAATAACGCTCTAGAACGTCAGAGTTCAATGTTACAAAGCTTTTTATAATCTTTTACCCCCGAGTTATGCCTAATCTTTCGAGAGCGAATTTTTCTAGGAGTAAAGTCAGAAGCAGACTACAAAAAGATGATAGAACTGATCTGTTCACGAGTGTCCAATTTGGCCCCAAAAGGGGGAAAGAAGATGTCATTCAAAGACGCTGGAAAGAAGGCAGTGAACTCAATGATAAGCAGGGCTCCAAAAATAGGTAAGCCAAAATAGCTCACAAAAGTTACCCATATTGAGATTACAGAGAAATTTCAATTCTTATAGGAGAGCTTTCCAGAGCAAACCGCCAGAAAAAGTTCTGGCTGCGGCAATTTTGACACTTTTGTGCGTGGTTCAGCATTTTTTGCCCGGTTACTTTCCTAGCCTCACTCAGGTCAATTCAGCACGCGAGTTCAAATATTCCTGGCAATGAAATTCGAATGTTATGTACATTCACGATAAATGCACTAAAACTTGATCGGAGAGCGATTTTGTTCGTGACGTATTCTGAGCAGGGAGATTTTGATAACCACAAATTTGATCAGAAAACAATTCACAAACGTCTGACAAAAACAAATTCTAACGCGTATAAGTTTTTGCTCATTAAGCACTCCATGTTCTTGTCTGAGAATCACGGTCTCGTAAAATTATCTGATTGGTAGGACGAAAGAAAGTTTCAATGAAACGATAGGACAGAAAATCAAAGGAAACAAGAAATTGTGTGTTCTTAAGAACACACAATTTTTACATGACTTTTTCTTGTTTCCAGGTGACCACGTGATCTCCCACTGGCAGAAAGGCCAGTTCTTCTTTTCCACGATTGTGTCCTTCGACAGGGATTCCCTATGCTTTACTGTGGATTGGGACGACGGAGACACGACAGGTAGAGTTGTCAAGTACAATGAGTGTGCCAAAGACGTACAGGTGGAGGTGTCAGATGTAGGAGTTGGGACTAAGGTTGGTGAGGATGATAACCTGGGTCTATGTTTTGGAGAAAAACAGTGTGCATAGGGCATACCAGCCCTAGTCTAGACCTGGAATTATGAAAAGACCGTCCTCGACAGATTTAAGGTATGAAAAGACTGTCCTCGACAGATATTGGGTATGAAAAGAATTTGTCTGGACCTAATGTGATGTCCTGGACTTTGACTGGAACTAAGACAACCGTCCTAGAATTTGGCTGGAACTAAATCATACGTCCTGGAATTTGGCTGGACAAAAAAGGTGTTCTGGAATTTGGCTGGGCAATAAAACATGACCTGGAATTACACTCGCGACGGTATAATGACTTGTTTTCAGTATACCTGAGACATCATGCAATCAAGCTGTGACTATGGAAGCCCAATACTCGAAATTTTAATTATGACAAACTAACATTTAAGTTCTCCTTGTCTACAGTATTAAATTCGTTATTTAAATCCTGCTGCTCAAAAAGTTTTTAGGCTCTCAGTATAAAAAAGAATTATCAGGTCTTTTCATAAATTCCAGGTCTAGACTAGGGAGGCGGTACAACTAATCCTAAGCCAATGTGTGCTTAGGGTGCTTTTAGTTTGAACCTAGAGGAGAACCTATTCCTTTCAGAACTATTACGGAATTAAATGATAACTATATTGATCCAACGATACTTAGACGCCTGTTAAAATCCGGGCTTCGAAATGAAACTTTCAAATCTGCAAGTAAGGCTAGCCCATCTTTCGTGACGAGGCATCCCACGCAAGCATCCTACTAAGGAGAACTCTCATCTCAGCCTCACTTCTAGGGACAGATTATAAATCAGTTGTGAATGAAATGTTTTTGATTAAAAGTTATCCAAACCAGAGCTTAAAATGTTCCAAAGTGTCTCAGTTTGCTCTATATAAAATCAAACATTCCCCTGTGTCGGGCAAGTTTCATGGTCCGTTTTTGACCCTAGTGTACGCCATTAATGTTTAAGCTCTTCGGCCTAAGTCTTGCATACCAAGACAACTCATCAACAGTAATATTATTTCTGAGAGCGGCGCTGATAGCAAACCAGATCTATATATACATTCCAATTCGCGCCATGAGCACACAGTTTATGGTCAAAACGTGAAATCCCTTACTATAACTAATATTGGAAGTGAATGTCCAATAACTAATATTGGAAGTGAACCACTTCTGACTTCTTCAATAAAATCAACATCAATCAGGAAATAATCAGTTTTGGGGACGGAAAAGTATGAGGAACTTGCTTCCTTTACAAAATAATTTTTTTCATCGCAAAGTGACTGCATCATTTAGCAGTGAATGCGATAACGGCAGCGTAAATTTTTTCGAAGAACCACCTGAAATTTAGCGGAGAAGTTTTTCTTTCCACTGTTTTTTACCACCGTCAGCAAACACTCAGTATTTACAACACTTAACCCCATTTACACTAACTCTCACGATTTTCAACGAGTTTTAGCGTTGACACCTCGACCCGGAATAGTTGCTGACCTAAACGCAAATGTAAATGAGTACTATAAGCAAGTTTAAATGCAGATCTTTATAGATCTCATTGCTATCTCAATGCTGTCGGAAAAGTCAAAATAGAAGCCTGTAGAGTCTCATTCAAGTCTTGGGAAACACTTAAGGTTGATTCCCAACTCAGATAATACTAAAAATGAGCAGGCATACGAAAAGAGGCTAAACAAAATCAAGCTGTCTCCGGGGACTATTTTTTTCTCTGAAAACACTGACTGTCTGTCAAAATTAGTATTTCTTTCCGTAAAAGCTTTATATGGGTTCTACTGACCAGCTTCCAAATTAACAAAAAATTTTGACACCTAAAGGGTATCCTTGAAAAAATATAGTGTTATTTCTGTTCAAATAGACCAATTTAGCATATTTATTGAAGCTAACTTTTTGGAATGCTTTTGCCATTCTATAAGAAAGCTTGGACTTGATTTTGTTGTATAAAATATCTTATTAAAACCCTATGAAATCTTTTCATGAATCTTTTGTTTTAAAAATTAAATGTGAGTATTCAAATGATCCTGATTTTATTGTATTAGAGCTTTTTTTGGTTTCCAGTGCTCAGTCACATTTTTTTTCTCAAAACTTTTTCCCAAAATTTTTGTTTGGAAAGTGCTGCAGCAATCACATAAGGGATTTCAAATTCTCTTGTTAATTTTTTTAAGGCTCTGAGCTACTATTTTAATAGTAGTTCTATATGAATTATGAGTAGGCATCTTTGTCTGGTTCAGGCAAAAACTAAGTTCAATTTAAATTTCTTAGATTAACTTTGCAGTTGTGAATGAAGTTTCTGGTTCCCCAAACATAAGTTTTTCTAGTTTTTGGCTCAGTTGTTGAGATTAGCTTTGCCGTTTCCATCTTATCTTGTTCAAGATTTTTTTGCGAGTCATTCTTGCTCAGTTTATCTGATAGGTATTAATGCCTTTTCGTTTTACTTATTGCAAAACTAAAAAAATCTCAAACTAATCGTTAATCGTTTTTACTTAATATCATTTCTTGAAAACTGGAAAATTTTGAGACAGTTTTTTAATTTGTAACTTTTGAGAGAAATTTTTACAAGAAGTCCATACTGTTACAAAAGTTTTCTTTTGCATTGTGTTTTTTATCTCAGACAAGCATTTAGCTTATCAATAACCATTAATTTCATTAAACTCAAAAACATCAACAAGTAATAAACATTAATCAATAAAACTACTTGTTTTTTGTACAATTACACTGAACATATTGGTGCACGTTCAGGAGTAAGGTCCTGAAAAATTGAAAAAACATTTTAGAGAAATTCTGTGAACGGCATTAGTTCGATTGAAAAGTCTTAACAATGAATTTAGAAAACATTAAAGTTAAAAATTGATGGACTTTGACTATAGATAAGCGTTCGCATTGCACTAATTTTTAAAGAACAATGTTGCTTTTTATCAGTAGGTTTTTGAATTTTATAGAAGATAATTGAAAACTACAAGAAAAAAATTGTTCCATCTGTCAAAAGAGCGAAAGAAACAATAAAAAACTAAAGGCAACTTTTCCAACAGAATTGAAACGTGCTTGTAAAGTTTGTTGCCAAAAACATTTTTCAAAGCAAAAACATTCCAATGTTTTTTTCATCTCAATCAACTTTTACACCATTGTCGACTAAAAAGAGGCAATATTATTTTCATTAAAAAATGTACTTTCAGAAGACAAAATATGAAGATAGCAAAATTTTGTTCTGTTGATTTTAAGTTATCGGAAACAATTATTTTGATTGGGAATTATCAAATTATCAATAGACAACTTTTTTCAACAAACCAGGTTATTCATTTTTTGTTTATAAAGTTTGAATTGTTATTTTTTGCGTTAAAAACTACAAACCAATAATGCAATACCACAAACAGAGGCAATGTGACTAAACCGTTAAGAATATCAAAATTATTTGAAATCCGCTTAAAGCCTCATGAAATTTTTATCAAATAGCGCTGGTTAATTGCGCTATTTGAAGAAAATTTGTTTTCATCAACCCAATAAACTGAAAGCAGTTTTTTTTAACTATGAATCACAAAGTTCTGGAAAAAACAAAAACTTAGATAGCTTGAGAAATTTTTAATTTTCGGAACAGTTTCTGGCGCTAATTTTATAAAAAAAATTCTCTTGAAAAATACCTCCAAATGAATATAAACGAGCTAAAGTAAGATGAAACATGGCGAGTCGCAAACAGAAGAACAATTGCCGTTTTTTCAAAACACAAAAATCAAAAAATGGGTGTCGGAGTTCCGTTTGTCAACAGGAGCGAAGATACGATAAAACTGAAGAGACATTTTGCAACAAAATTGAAACAGCTTGCAACTCTAAAGTTTTGTTGTCAAAAACAATTTTAAGGCAGAGACACTTGGAACCAACTTCGTTCCGCCTTAACCGTTTTTTTCATCTTTTCGACGAAAAAGATCAGAAAATGCTTTCTAAACATTTTGAATTTCTAGATGAACAAAATATCAAAATATCAAAACTTTTGTTATTAATTTATTTTATGCTATCGGAAACTATTACTCGACTCGGCAACTATCGGAAACTTTTGTTGGCAAAATAGACCATTTTTTTCAACCAGTCAGATTTTGATTTTTTGTTTTTGATGTTTGAATACACATCTTTCGCATCAAAAGCTACAAACCAACTATGCAATATCTCAACTGGAGTGAATGGTACAGAAACCGTAAAAAATCACATATAATTGACGTCGGCTAAGGGCTTCTGGGTAAATATTTCATCAAAAAGCACTGGAGAGTTGTTAAAATTGTTTCCCATAAAACATCCGATAGATTGAAAGCAGTTTCTTTACCTATGAAGCACTAAATTCTGTTAAAAATTACAAAAGGTTTGATAACTTGAGAAGCTTGCAAATTTCAGTACAATTTCTTGCGCTGAATTAATTAATAGATTGCTAAAAGACTACCAACAAATGGAAACAAGCCGCAAACAAAATCGCAATACCTTTTAATTAAAATTCAGAAACAAAAAAGTGGGTGGAGTAGATCCGTTTGTCAAGAAGAGCAAAAGAAACAATAAAAAAAAACTAAAAAAAGTTTTTCCAACAAAGTTGAAGCAAACTTGAAGCCCTAAAATTTGTTGTCAAAAAATCATTAAAGCAAAAACACTAAAATGGAAACAACTGTGTCCCATTTCAACAATTTTTTTTAACCATTTCGACCATAAAGGCAAAATAAAATAACTTCAAAAAAAATTCACTTCTTATAATGAAATTATGAAGATAGCAAAATTCTGGTTTTTGATTGATTTAAGCTATTGGAACCTTTTATTTTGGTCGGCAACTATCGGAAACTATTATCTGAAAAACAGACAAATTTGTTCCCAATCAATCTGAGTTTTGTTTTTGTTTTGTTTATGATATTTGATTAAATATCTTTCGCGTCAAAACCTACAAACTAACTATGCACTATTGCAACCAGAGGCAATGGGACTGGAACGGTTAAAAATATCAAAATTATTGTGAATCCACCTCTGGGTAAAAATTTCTTCAAAAAACACTAATGAGTTGGTAAAAGTTTTTCTCAGGAACCATCTGATAGATTGAAAGCAATTTTTCTGACCTATGAAGTACAAATTTTCTTTTGAAAAAATACAAAAAAGTTTGCTAATTTGAGAATTTTATAAATTTCAGTACAATTTTTGGCGCTGAAATTATAAAGAGACTTTGCCTCATTTTGTGCAAGCATGACTACTTTCAAATTGGCTTTACAAGGATTGCATTAACTAAAATTTTTTGTAATGGCGTCAAAAGGAGTAAAATTTAATTAGGCCTGTTAGAAAAACGAGACGGCTGAAGTTTGGTAATTTATAGTTTACCAGATGTGGACAAATACTTTGAAAAGTATGTTTTTTTTGAATTTTTTCTCGTTTATTTTATAAAAATTTCTAGTTTTATCTAGAATGAAAAATCCGTTCACATTTGAAAACGACTTTGGCTGTTAAACTGTAAAATCAAGTTTTGTTACCAAAGAAACGCAAAAAAATTTTAAAAACGAAAAATATCATGTAAAAAGTATATGGAGTTTGACAGTAATCATGCCTAAGAACACGTTTTTCTGTTGATTGGGACTTGTCCGAGATATCTTTTAGGTGCTGTTCCCCCAAGGAGAGTACACGTTGGATGGAAAATACGGTGGATTCAGGTCAGTTCAAATTATTGTCAAGACTTTGTGCTTTCATTAAAGAAATTCCGCGATTTCGAGCGTGTATTTCCCCTGTTTTGTTTTTAACAATTTTCTCCCTAGTGTGAAAAACGATTAGCAAAAAGAATTGTTACAATTTAATTTGCTGAAGACCAAAATAGTGAATAAATTTTTTCTGCAAATATTTGCAAACGGAGAGAAATAAAAAGCAACTTTATCAGGTATAAATCTAATTTTGTCAAAAAAACCGTAGTCGAGGCCAAAAGTTTATCTTGTAAGATCAAAAAATAGAATTTTACAAACGTTAGCGATCAAGTGAGTCAGGGTATTTGATAACTTAAGCATTTAAAAAACAATCAGAGCTGTCAGCAATGAGACTAAGAGAAAAGACTACCAAAAACAAAACAGGTACAGACAAAGTTGTGGCCTCAGACTGAAATACTTTAAAGAGAATGTTTGAACATCATCCGTTATCCGAGCCTCAAAAAAAGTTACGTTTGTTTTTTTTTGGGCAAATTCGTATTATAAACTTAATATAAATTCTGTGTTTAGACTTAATTTTTTTCGAAATTGTGTGTACATATTTTAAAAAGTCATAAAGTACGAAGGAGATGTTTTTTATTAGTGTGGAATGGTTCAATGAAGTGCCAATACAAAAGCTTTTATTTTTAACGCTCCTTTTAAGCGGAAGAATGTTTAAGAAAAATTCAATGATTTTTTCTTTTTGTATGAAGAAAAGTTCGATGATGCTCAATTTTGAATTGAAGAGTATGTCTACAGATGCTGTTTTGCATCCAATTGAAGCCTTAAGCATTAATTATGATAATTTTGAAAACTCAATGGCAACTTTTTTTGACCTTGCTAAAGCGCTCATAACTCAATATCTCATCGAATATTTTTCAGGAAACCAAGTGCTTACGGTCTTTTTGATAAGCTGTTATAGTGTTTGATCATTTCTTGTCGACAAAAAGTAACGTGTGATTTCGAAAGAACATAATCAATCAGAGTGATCCTGAAGGGGTTTTGTAACCTCCAAGTTTTCTGTTCTACATCAATCGCTTTGAGGAGAAAAAAAAGAAAATTAAAAATTATTCAGTTTGATACAAGTATTTCGTTTATTAAAATCGTTAAGGATGATACTAGTATTTATATCAAATCAAAAATAATGTTGAAGTGACAAAATGTGTTTTTGGTTTTTTGGAGAAAAGAATGAGTACCTTAAAGAAAAGAAGCTAACATTGAATACTGATAAAATCTTTTTAGTGCAAAATGATGATTTTGGCGAAGTACATTTCCACGGTGAACAGAAAAAGCGGAAGAGCACGGATAACTAGTTACTGAGATTGGTTCAACTTCGAGATTTCAAATTCAACCTAATAAAGTTCGCTCTAATTTGTCATAGACCATACGATCAATATATATTGTACGTTAATAAACTTCACTCGAATTAGTACTGTTCCGAACCTTAAATTCTCACTCTCACTACTATAAAAGTCATTGCTTCAACTGAAATATAAAATGGAGAATCAGTGTCTACATAAAAATAATTAAGTCAAGATATATTTTAAGAGTTTTTAACATTCTACGAGCAGAATTGCTAATCACTCGAATGAGTTCTTCAGAGTTAATAAGTGATATTTTCTGAGGAAATAAGTGTCGTGTAGATAATTTTGTCTGTGTGTAATGATCTGTTCATTATAACAAAAGGCCTTCTGAAATTGAATAAACTTGCCTTGAATTACCGTTAGTAAAATTTCAGAAGCGATTTCAAAGAATGTTAAAACAGCATCTGCTAGCGAAATTTAACCTTGTAAACTTCAACTGACTGGCTATGAAAGAAATTTAGTTGTCAATTCGGAAATTATAATGGTTTACTCCAGCAGACTTTATCTTTGTAGACCGAAAATTTAACGTTTCGAATGGAAGAGTAAAAGAGTTCATTGTAGGATCTTTTCCGTTTCCCCTCCCCAAGTACGTTATGCCTCCCCCAGTTTCAAAGCACGTGTTATTCAATAGTAAATCATTCTGTAATGTATGGCACGTGCGCCTGGGGGTGCAAATTGTATGCACCGACTAAGCGAGAGGGGGGCATTCTGCAAAGAAGTAGGATATTTTTAGTAACTGTTGTATTGTTCAAATAGAACAGTCCTCTGCGAGAAAGCCGATTTTGGAGTCGGAGGTGGCAATAAGTCCAGAATAAATAATTCAGTATTATCTTACTATTTTTTTTACTAGAACTATATTTCTTTCGCCCTAAACAAATTTTCATGCCATGGTAAACAAGCAGACTCTTAATTACTATTGACTCACTGATTGGCTCATTGATTAGTTTTCCTTAAGATTGCTCAAAAGCATCTCTCCAACTAATACTGAAAACGGTTGGTTTTCAATCTCTGCAAAAATTAAGCTATAGTTTGTGAAACTCAACCATCTCATTTGGACTATATTTTCCATCCAAGTTTTGTCTCAAATGCAATAATTAACTGTACGCCGAAACCATAGACAAATCCATTTTCGAATTGCAGGTACTTCGAGGGTGAGGTAACGGACATAGCGGTGGAGGATGGAGTGAGTTACTACAGTGGACAACACTCCAGATACGACAAGAGTGCCGTGCCAAAGTTCAGAGGTGTCCAGTTCCAGTTCAACAGATACCAACTCCACCAACTCAGACTCGCTCCCAATGCTTTCGATGTGCTACAGATTTGATTACAACTTCCAAAACATAAAAACAGTTGCAATGCTTCGAGATTTTTTCTGAGTTTATCTAATTGTAAAGTATGTAAAGCTTATTAATGATCTAACAGTCACAAAACACCCGCTGTTGACATCATGTCTATTTGTTTATGAGTCTTAATTATATAATTATAAGTAAGCTTCATTTTTGTCCGTTTTATTATAACGCATTTCGTCTTTGGGGTGGAGTAGAATGCCAGAAAGATCCCTACTATCGCCAAAACCTCCTCATGGGCCATCTTGGATAGACATTACTAAGCGGCAAAGTCTAAGCGGCATAAACATTATTATTGTCTAACGAAGCGCCAAACTCCTCGATCGATCTCACAAATCAAAAGGACTTAAATACTTATAACCAAAAATTGTTCCTTGCTGTTCCGATACTCATCATTTTGTAACAGAGCCTGAGATGAAAGAGTTGAGGAAGAGCAATGAACAACGTCCTTGAAAGAAGTGCTCATCGGCGGAGCCCTGTATAAAAGTGACTCTTATAGTCAAGTCTCGCCGATTTATACCGGTTGGAAATGTCTCCAATGACCAAAAGATGGTCTTATTGACACGAAAAACAACAAAATAACGAAATTGAAAATGAAATTAGGCGATAAAAATTGACCATTCAGCAGCGATTTGGCTCAACTCCAATTAAAGTCTCTTGTGAACTCTTATTAGGCCGAACCTCCCGACTATTAGGCATCGAATGTAGGGTTATTAAGATTGAAAGGTAATAGAGCTTGGGATGACTCCTACACTTTACCACCAAAAGTTGATGAGTGGTGGATGAGAAAACTGTGTGCGATCCCTGCGCATCTGAATTGAAAATCTTCTTGTAGAAAATTCTGTATAAGACCCAGACAAGAAAGATGTAGTGATAGTCACAGAAATAACATCACAGAGCAGTGTTGATCTGTGATAGCAGAGCTGAAAAATGAGAAATGGCTACATGTCTGGTCTAGACAACACATGTTCTGCTATATCTTGAAAGATGGCTTAAGGAGACATAAGGCTCGCGGGACTCAACTCCTCAAAAAGCTGGACCCTAGACGGACTTAGTGCCGGTTCTCTTGTCTTCGTGGCTTGGAACTAGTTTCTCTAAAGGTCTCATGACTAAATATCTAATTCTATGGCCAAAATCTCTTTTGAGGTGCACTTGAAAATTCATAGAAATTTGAGTAATCATGTTTTCCTTGGTGGTTGAAGTGTTGTCCAAAATTATGCATAATAGTACGTCGACAAAAACAAATATGATATTCTAAATAAAGATATATCTGAAACACAAAAAGATATCTTAGTCTGGTGTTTCCCCGACTGGCCGAGAAATTGAAAACAGAAGAGTTGGTGCAACACATGAACAAAAATAGATTTTCAACTGTAAATATATGTGAATTTTGGCTGTAATTGGAAAATGAGAGGTCATAAGTTGCAAATTTGAGAATTTAATGTTTTTTCTATTACATTTTTATTCGAATTTCTTGTTTCAAACAATTATTTTTCCGATTGCTCACATTTGACATCAGTGGTTTTAACTTTTTGTGAAAGAGTTTTTATTGTTTTTTTAATATAGTTAATCATTATATATTTTTTCAACAAATTGACTGCCTCTCTCAAGTTTTAATGGAACTCTCAAACCAAGATTAATCTCTCAGTAACTTGTCTTTTATCTTGTACCGATGATTGGATTCGCTGGACGATCTACTACGGAAAGTTTTTTGAATTGGTAGTCGCAGGCTATGAGAAAGTCATCCTGTTGATAATGAGAAAAGACATTTTTGAAATCCAGTTGTTGCCAGTTAATGATGTGTGAATTTCGCCAATGATTTGCTCAAACTTATTGCAGGACGGTTTTCATTTTCTTAGTTTTTGCTTTGCAACCCAGATCAAAATTGAGTCCAAAATCACCAATACTTTGTTCTCCTGAAATCAACTAGTAGCTTTAATACTTTAATTGTTTCAATAGCTGCCTTAGTCAACTCAGGATGTTAATTTTGCAAGAATGTTGCAGGATCTTTCAAGATTATGCATAATCTTGCAAGATTTTCTTGCAAAGTCTTGCAAGATGAACCAAATTTTTGTATGATTCTCTAATTTTCTTGCAAGGTTAACGTCCTCTTGCAAGATCTTGCAAGATTAACATCCTGTCTCGACTAGGGTGCTGTTGATTGTGGCTACACGATTATCTTTTAGTGGCTGTCGTGCAACCATCAAGTCAGAAGTAAAACTTGAAAAAACATTGACTTTTGTCCTTATCGCAACCAAAACGAGTTGGTTGTTCCCGCAACTTAAAACTGATATAAAAAAACTTAACAAACTGTCTAGAACAATGTAATTGAATCCTTATCTACATTCTCTTACATTTTATGGTTTACCCCTCGTTCAAAGAACAAAACCTTCTTTCCCCAAAACAATTTTGAGGACAAAAGTCTCCCCTGTTACCGGCCAATAATTTCTTTGTTCCACAACTTGTGCGACGCACTGAAGAGAGCATCAGCGGTCAGTGCAACCATCAAGTGCCTAGCACAGTAAACGGAACCCGAAAGCTGGGAGCCGGTCAAGACAAAGAAAAGACACAGAAAAGACACAGAAAAGACACACAAAAAAAAGACAAGCAATTTTTTCAGCGACGAAGCCAAGTTTGGGTTACAAACGTCACCCCGACGAGAGGATCTAGTTTTTTTACTGGTTTCAGACGTCACCATCAGAAGTCCGCCCGAGGTCTCAGACGTTACCTCTGATGTCTTGTTCCCCGGTTAGAGCCATCCAAAATCTCTATTTTTTTTTCGACAAAAAGCCTCCAAAATTGATATTTGTCCCCCAAAAAAACCTTATTTGTTACTATAACACCTCGATTCATAGACCTTGACTAGCTTCATTATTTTCAAAGCGAGTAAAGGCAATTTTCTCATTTTTAAAGAAAAATCTGCGAAAAGAAAAACACAAAAATCAGAGAAAAGTTCCTTAAATCAGAAAATTCAAAAAACACAATTTAGTTTTCTGACTACTTATCCGTTTCAATTGCGGAAAAAACTATTAAACCACTCTTTTGAATTGGTTTGTAATCAAACAGAAAGCTATTTGCATCGATATATCCAATCAGTATCATATAAACAAGAAATGTCGGAGAAAATTTTTTGAATTCAGAAAATTCAAAAAACACAATTTAGTTTTCTGACTACCTATCCGTTTCAATTGCGGAAAAAACTATTAAACCACTCTTCTGAATTGGTTTTCGATCAAACAAAAAGCCACTTTGATCGATATATCACATCGGTATCATATCAATGAGAAATGTCAGGAAAAAATTTTTGATTTCAGAAAATTCAAAAAACACAATTTAGTTTTCTGACTACCTATCCGTTTCAATTGCGGAAAAAACTATTAAACCACTCTTTTGAATTAGTTTGTAATCAAACAGAAAGCTATTTCCATCGATATATCCAATCAGTATCATATAAATAAGAAATGTCGGAGAAAATTTTTTGAATTCAGAAAATTCAAAAAACACAATTTAGTTTTCTGACTACCTATCCGTTTCAATTGCGGAAAAAACTATCAAACCACTCTTCTGAAGTGGTTGTCGATTAAATAAAAAGCCACTTTGATCGATATATCACATCGGTATCATATCAATGAGAAATGTCAGAAAAAATTTTTTGAATTCAGAAAATTCAAAAAACACAATTTAGTTTTCTGACTATCTATCCGTTTCAATTGCGGAAAAAACTATTAAACCACTCTTCTGAAGTAGTTTTCGATCAAACAGAAAGCTATTTGCATCGATATATCCAATCAGTATCATTTAAATAAGAAATGTCGGAGAATATTTTTTGAATTCAGAAAATTCAAAAAACACAATTTAGTTTTCTGACTACCTATCCGTTTCAATTGCGGAAAAAACTAGTCAACCACTCTTCTGAAGTGGTTTTCGATCAAACAAAAAGCCACTTTGATCGATTTATAACATCGGTATCATATCAATGAGAAATGTCAGAAAAAATTTTTTGAATTCAGAAAATTCAAAAAACACAATTTAGTTTTCTGACTACCTATCCGTTTCAATTGCGGAAAAAACTAGTCAACCACTCTTCTGAATTGGTTTTCGATCAAACAAAAGCCACTTTGATCGATATATCACACCAGCATCATATAAATGAGAAATGTCAGAAAAAAAAATTTTTTTTTTAATTCAGAAAATTCAAAAACATAAAAGTTTTCTGACGACATTTTCTTTTGAATTCCCAAATAAAACACTAAACAAACCCCTAAAACAAGTCAATGTCAGTCGCCTTTATAGTTTCATCCGTATAGGGAAGTGAATAGAAAGTCATTAGCCTCCACACAAAATATCAAAGCTTTCATTTGACCCCAAAATAACTACCATTTTAATTCTTTTTTGGAAAAAACATCCAAAACTTGATTTTTGCAGAAGTCCTCGGTCTCAGACGTTGCCGTCTGCGAAGTCCCTTTATCCCTATTGGTTTCAGACGTTACCATCAGCAGAAGAGGAGTTTTCAAAGAAAATTGGTTCCAGTAGTCACCAGAAATTTTGTTGTCTTTTTTCCTACTTTCAATTTCTTTCTGAAAGACAGATCTCAGACGCTAATTGTCGGAGAGAGCTTCGAGAGTTTAATACAGTCAATGCATTTTGTAAATAACGAATACAGAGTGAAAAAAAGCAGATAAAGTCACACAGTTTTGAAGAAAACGAAAAGTTTTGCAAAACCCGTAAAAGACAATTTCCGAAAGAATTCTAAAGTTTCCCACAATATGACTCGTCTCTGCAACTTTCTAGCATTCAGTTGCCCTTCTGTAGCCCTTGTTGCCTAAACGCATCGCATTTTTGCTAATTTCTTATCTTTAGCCGTCAAAACATCATTAAACTCCTAGAAAAAGAACAGGTTTCAAAGTTATAAATTCGCAAAAAACTGTGAGAGGTTTTTTTTAATCATAGAGCTTGGTTAGGGTTGGGGAGCTAAGGAAAGTTTCTTGGGTAGTTTTATAAGCTTGGTAATTTATTCGTATTTGAGAGAAAAAGACGAGTTTATTGAAGTTTTCAAGAAAAAGGAGTTTAATGTAACAATTATTTGAGTTCTGGTCTAATTTTGGTTCAATTGCATAATTGGAGCAAGGCACAGTTTTCCTGTAAACCACAGTAGCCACACATACTAGTTCAAACAGTTAACGTCAGCTATTTAAGCGATACTTGTGTTAATTCAACAAAAAACAAGCAATTATTTAGGTCTGTTGAACGAAAAACGGTTAAAACGCGCGAACGTTCGGAAAAGCTTTTAGGCTTTTTTAGTGCAAAAAGCTAGATTTAGCACACAAAACACATTCTAGGACATCATTTTTGAGAAAAGTTGCGTCGCTGGTCTTTTGAACAGGAAAAAACTAGGATCATTAGCATTCAAACCTTAGACAACCTTTTTTCTCATCAAAAAATTTGCGTCGCTCCGGTTCTCAAAGCCGTTTTTCAACTTCAGTAACGAGCTTACTCACCAACATCATCAACAATCAACTACAACAGAGCAGCAGCCACCAATATGTCGAAGCAGAACAGCGCTGAATGTCAGTTTGCCATCAATATGTTCAAAGCGACAGAAATGTCAATGAAAAAACTGCTCGACCTCCTTGAGAAAACTGTGGAGCAGAAAAAGAGTTTCCGATCATTGTCTTTGATGATCAACAAAATCAAAGGCCAGGAAACAGAGCTGAAGAAACTCTCAGAGGAAGTGATGAGACAGCAGCCACATCAAAGCACTGCATCATCTATATTGAATAGGCAAACGGCACTAATAACTCGCCTCAATGAACTGGAACTGCGAGTCGATCTGTTGGACGACGATGGCCAGCTCAGTCAGTCTTCCAGTCGCATTAGAGATGATGTCAGCATGATCTCCAGCAGAAGAAACCTGTCTCGGCAATCAACACCTGCGCCCAGTGACGACAAGGAACGAATCCAGCATCAGCGCGATATAGAAGAAAAGCAGACCAGCAGTAACCTCTTCAATCAGCCGCCCCCGATACCACCACGGCCAAGACAACCATCGTTGTTTCTACAAACATCTAATGAACCAGGACTTCAAATTCAACATGTGCTTGAAGCCCACCAAAGAAATCCAAAAAAGGAAGTTCATGAAAGTCTTCTAAAATCGAAAAATAACTTTGAAAACCAAATAAATGTTCCCAATCCTTTTCCCTACTTTGACAAAGATACCAGCCAGGAATTCACATCTCCAACAAGATTAGGGAAACTCGAAATTGCCTCCACTCTGGTAAATAGACAGGTCAACGAAATTGAAACAGCTCAGATCAACTTGAGTGACAATTTTAACACGTCGCAGAACCTTTTGCCTCCAATCCAAAATTTGAACCTTTCAAGCAATCACTCACTTTTAAACCCATTCAATTTGGTTGATCCAACTATTCAATTACATGCAGATGGCCTATTTGCCCAAAACTCTGCATTGGAGGAAACCTTTAATTTAAACTTGCCAAAGCAAAGAAACAATCAGGATTCATTTGCCAACAGAAATCCTCAATATCATAATTTTCCCAATCTGCAACAGATTTTTGGACCTTCTCAAGTTCACATAGGAACAAGTGGATACCCCGATAGTCAACTGTTGAACTGTGATCGGCAAAAACTCCCCTGCTTACCCACAGTGGCAAACAGAACCTCACATCTTCCAAGTAAAACTGATAAAATGGTCTTAGAAAACGATTGCCTACAATCCAATCAATGTATTAATCCTATAACTGGGGTACAATTCACAAGTGTCCCGCCAATTACCATGCAACTCATGGAACAACCGCATCAAAATACCGTGTTAAACCCTGCAGCCCCTAATTTTCAGCCAAACCAGGTAGCTTCAGAATCAAACGTAATTGCAGCTCCTCTGCAATTTCCACAACCTGTGAACAGTCAACACGGCCTCGTCAGCACAGAATTCTCAATTAATCAAAATATGGCACAGCCCAGTCAGTTGTGTAACAACCAGTTTATTCCTGGCTCTCAACTTCAATCGAACCTTCAAGCCCCAGTAACTTCCACGATCCATGGCCCAATGTGCATTAATCAACAGCTAAATCCTGTTGGACAAAATCAGTTCAGCCAGCCTCTAATCAACCAGAGTTCACTACCCACTGTCAATCAACATATTAGCTCAGTACACTCGAACACTAATGTAACACAGGAAAGAGGAAATAATGATTTCAAACATTCAATCAAATTGCCACCTCTGAAACTTCAAAATTTCAATGGTAACCCTATTCATTTCACGAGTGGATCATTAACTTCAACACAATGATTCACAACAACACTTCCATTACAGACACACATCGTATAACCTACTTGCAGAATTCTGTAAGTGGGAAAGCAAAGGACTTGATTCATGCTTACTCCTGCGATCCATCTTATTATCAGACAGCACTGAATGAACTAATCCGACATTTCGGTGATCGTACTATAGTTGTTAATGCGTTCATTAACCAGCTCGAAAACTGGCAAATGAACTTCCAAAACAAGCAAAGCTTCATTGCCTTTTCCTCATTTTTGAAAAGACTTGTGCAAGCCTTCCAATACCTTGGATTTACAGCAGACCTCCAGTCTAAAACACTCATTAAGAAGGCCAAAGAGAAAACACCACATCATTTGGTTCTTAAATGGACTGAACATTGTCTTACCGAGCTCAGCTCAGACCCGACTCTCGTCGATTTTCAACAATGGTTAGAGCTCCAAGCTCAAATCTACGACAAAGTGAGTCGTGAAAGCAATTAATGAACCATCAGTTCTCAAGCCTCAAAGTTTGTCAACTCGAACAACCTACAAACCAAACCATACAAAAGCAACCTCCCATTGTCAGTCAACAACGCATCAGTGGAAAACAGTAGAAAACATTGGAACTTTGCGCCTCAGCAAAAACAACCGTCAACTTCACAAAACGTTCCGAATAAAACCTTTAACACAAAACGATCTTGCGAGAAGTGCAAACAAGAACACAGCATTGCCACTTGCCCTGAGTATCAGTTGTGCTCACCAGGTGATCGATACAACCTTGTCAGCCAAAGCAATTTGTGTACAAACTGCTTGAGCAACAAACACTACAAACAATCGTGCCCATCGCAAAAACGATGTCAGGTTTGCAGTGGATTCCACCACACAACTCTTCATGATCCTGCCAAGCAAATCAAACGCCCTACAGCAGCCTTTTCTACTGAAGTTGTTTCTGGTAGCAATCCAACAGCTTCTTCTAGTAGTAACGATTCAAGTCAAAATCCAAAAACATCTTCTCAACAGAAAAGTCGAACAAACAAAGCCCCCAACAGCCGTTATGGCCAAACTTTCAACAACCAAAGCCATCAAAACGTGCAACGACGAAATTTAAATGGCAATGCAATTAACCAATCGTTCAGCATTAACCAGTGCTCAGAAACAACGAAAAATTGGTATGAGCAATTGCAGCTTATTCCGGTTTCGTTCCTCAAGGGGGATAAAGCATTCGATACCTACGCCCTCATAGATCCCGGTAGCCAATTCAGCTTTGTATTGGACGCCATAGCTGAATTTCTTGAGCTTCCCCGTGAAACTCAACAGTCAGTACCACTACAATTTCTCAGTTCAGAGAACAGCATGTCCCTCTCAAAAATTGTTGAGCCAGTCACAATAACTCCATACAAGTCAACTGAAATATCGTTTGAACTCTCTCGAACGTTCAGCACCCCGTCCCTGAACGTCGCAGCTGCAAAAGTTTTTGAACTTAATCAAATTTGTGATGCCTTCAACAGTTTGCGCCATATACATTTCCCAAATATTGCCGATGGCAAAATCGGCGCCCTCCTCGGTGTTAATGCATTCGCATTCACCTACCCTACACATGTTATACCTGGCAATCAAAATCAACCGTTTGGTGTGAAAACTAAACGTGGTTGGACCCTCGCTGGTGAATATGAGAATTGTATCTCAGCCACCACTCAACAGCCCGCAAGTCAGCAGAAGAAATTTATTTTCAATGTGTCAAGAAACAGAACAGATGAACCTGGACTTGACGAACTTGTTCAACAGTTCTGGAGTATTGAAGCAGATGGCATTCAGAAGGACCGTGAACAAGTTTACACAAAGCAAGAAGAACAGTTTTTTGATATTTTGAAGAACTCCATCAATCACAATGGTGAGAGATATGAAATCAAACTGCCCTGGAAATCAGAAATAAAGTTAGAAAACAACTTCTATTCTGCACTGAACCAAGTCAAAAGCCTCAACACACGCCTTCAGCGTAAACCTTCGTTGCAAGAAACATACAATAAGACTCTCTTGACAGACCTCGAGAAAAACTATGTCAAACCGGTGGAAATGCAAGATCCTCAACCAGACAGAATTTGGTACCTGCCACACCATCCTGTGGAAAATATCAATAAGCCCGGAAAAGTCCGCCGAGTTGCAAATGCCGCATCAAAATTCCGCGGCCAATCGCTTAATTCAAACCTTCTTACTGGACCAGATCACCTTAATAACCTTTTAGGTGTCCTTATGAGATTTCGAGAACATCCCGTGGCGGTCCTTGCGGACATCGAAGGCATGTTTATGCAAATCGCCATCCATCAGATTGATCAATCTGCTCTTCGATTTCTCTGGTTAGCAGACAATCAGATACAACAATACCATTTTACCAGACTCATCTATGGAGCAAATTGCTCGCCTTCGTGCGCAATATACGTTCTTAACCATTGTGCCAAAGAGAACATTCAACATTTTCCAGAGGCCCTCAAAGCTGTCAGAAAGCACTTTTACATGGATGACTACATCCAATCACATGCAACAGAAAAGGACGCTTGTAAGGCAGTTCTTGAAACAAAACATTGTCTAAAAACAGGTGGGTTTCGACCCACAAAATTTGTTTCAAACAGCTCTATAGTCCTAAACCAAATCCCTCCAGATGACAAAGACAACCAGACAGATATTGTTCGAGTTCTTGGTGTTAAATGGAATCTTGAGAAAGACTGTTTTCTTATGAAACCTCTCGCTGATTTCCCAAAAGATGCGTTAGCGTACACTCAGCGTAAGATCTTTAGTCTCTTCTCCTCGATCTTCGACCCAATTGGGATAATGTCGCCATCAACGATCCGTTTCAAAATAGTTCTTCAAGAACTGTGGAAACTTGGGAAAAAATGGGATGAACAAATTGCCCCTCAAGGAATTTAACCACTTCAAAAGAATTTGGACTTATACTTTTCTTCACCAGAAGTGACATTGAACAGAACTCTCAATAAGAGTTGCCATTCACCAGAAAGTGAAAATGAAATCCATGTATTTGTCGACGCCTCAGCTGTAGCAGTTGCAGCCGTTGCATACTTGAAAACAGTTCCTAACTTAGCCACTGATGTTGAAACTTGTTACTTAATAGGCAAATGCAAAGTTGCTCCCATTAAACAAATCAGCATACCCAAATTAGAGTTGGAAGCCGCAGTCATCGGAGTGCGCATCTTTTCAACCATCATGAAAGAGTCATCATTTCACATTACTCGTTCTACACTCTGGACAGATAGTCAAGTAGTACTTGACTGGTTATCCACAACCAAGAAACAACCTGTTTTTGTTGCGAATCGCCTCAAAGAAATCCTTGCATCAACTGATGCTTACCAATGGAAACACGTTACCACCAAAGAAAATCCAGCTGACCACGGGACCCGTGGTCTCAATCCAGACGAAATACCAGCCAAGTGGCTAACAGCGCCAGCATTTCTTTCCACAAGACGGCTCAGTGCTCCTGAAAACTCTCCAAAGCATGTGTTAGCAACGCATGAAATTTCACGCAATTTGTCGGAGCAAATAATCGACCCGACACGGTTCTCAACTTGGAACAAGTTGCTCCTGACTTTAGCAACAGTCTTCAATTTGGTCTTTCGGATTAGAAAACAAAGGCCTAAAGATCAGCAGTATATAACAAAAGACGTCATTCTTGCAAGAAATCGGCTGATCAAAATGTCGCAGCAAAATTTCTTCTTCTCAACAATCCAAGCCCTGAAACGTGGTTCCAGGATAGATTCAAAGAACAAAATCCGTTCGCTCAACCCAATGTTGGACAACAATGAAATGCTTCGGTCATGCGGAAGATTGCAATTTGCGCCAGATAACCTCGAAGTCGAGAAATTTCCGATTATACTGCACGCAAAAGACAAGATAGCGAGACTCTATATAGAGCATGCACACAACATTTGCGTTCATCAAGGAACAGAGCCAGTGAAAGCTTTTGTGCAGCAAAGATACCACATCATTGGCCTCAGGAAAACACTTTTGAGTATAAAGTACCGATATTTTCTCTGCAGACGATTTGCCGCTCAAAACATTCAACCTGTAATGGCTCCCCTTCCTGCCTGCCGGTTTCCGACAGACTCTACTCAGTATCCTTTCGCGAACAGTGGAGTCGACTTTTTTGGACCCTTTTATATAGAAAATGCCAAAGGACAGATTGAAAAACACTACGGCCTCATCTTCACTTGCCTGGTTACTAGGTGTGTCCATCTAGAAGCTTGTCCCGATCTCAACACTGACACTTTTCTAAACGCTTATCGACGTTTTGTAAGCCGCAGATGTCAGCCAACAACAATGCTCAGTGACAATGGCAAGACATTTATTGGTGCATCTGAGGAACTAAAAAGATCTGTGAAACGTCTCGACAACGACAAAATCTACAAAGCAATGGCAGCAACGAGCACAACCTGGAAGTTCAATCCTCCCTATGGACCTCATTTTGGCGGTATTTGGGAGCGCTTGATCCAGACTGCGAAACGCACTCTATTGATCATTCTAGGCTCCAGAAGATTGTCGCTTGATGTGTTCAGGACAATTTTGGTGGAGACCGAAGCTATATTGAACTCCAGACCACTAACGATTGTCGCTGACCTTCCGGAAAATGAAATGCCTCTCACGCCAAACCATTTTCTGATCAACAGACCGTTCAATTCTCTCCCACCAGGAAAGTTTGACAGCCAAGAACCCGCCAGTTTCAAGTGTTGGAAGAATGTGCAGCAAATGGTCAACCATTTCTGGAAACGACTCGTCAAGGAGTATCTTCCGACACTGTTAAAGAGGTCCAAATGGAGCGATAGTGGCCAAACACCACTGAGAGTCAACGACATTGTTTGGATTCTGAAAGATATGACTCCACGTGGAATTTGGCCCCTTGGACGTGTTCTCGAGGTCTACCCTGGACGAGATGGACAACACCGTGTGGTGAAGGTGAAAACGGCTTACGGCACGTACGTTCGCCCGGTCTCCGCGCTCGCACGCGTTTTGGCTGATTAGCCCATTTTTTCTTGACCTTTTTTTGAAACGGTTTTCTAGGCAACTTGGGTTACACCCCCTTCGACGATCTGGTCAAACGTCTGTGATGTGTTAGTTGGCCTCCTCTTTCCCCTGGAGCATGTCGTGCAGCAATCAAGTCAGAAGTAAAACTTGAAAAAACATTGACTTTTGTCCTTATCGCAACCAAAACGAGTTGGTTGTTCCCGCAACTTAAAACTGATATAAAAAAACTTAACAAACTGTCTAGAACAATGTAATTGAATCCTTATCTACATTCTCTTACAGTGGCAATTAACTAGAATCTCAATTAGTTTGCGTTGTTTTTCCGCTACATTTAGATGATATTAGTTGGCTTGAATTGTTGTTATGCTTCCTGATCTTCAAAACTGTTTTTTTAAAGTTTTTTTTTGATATAAAATTTCATAGTTGTGGCCTCTTTGTCTTGAGCTGCATTTTTTGAGTCCCAATCAAATATTTATCTGAGTTTTCACAAAAATTTGGTTATCTTCAAATTTCACTTTTTTGCAAATTGAGTTATAATTGGTTGACCACGCCCAATATTATTCCTACTGCCTCCGGTTGTGTCATGCAATTCAATTACAATCTCCCGTTTTCGTTTTAAATAAATATGCAGGTTTTTGTTCCAATAATCTGTCAGCTCACGTTCTTCCGCAGCATTTTAGACATAGAGACGTCTGGTATTATCTTCACTATTTGTGGTCATACTCTAACAACGCAATTTTGCGCCGTTCCCATTTGTTGTTTTCTGGTCCAAATGTGATAATTGTCAAGTTTTGATTTTCCGCCCGTTTGACCAATTCGTCTTCCATAGCAGCCAAAAAATGTTTTCTTTTTGTTGTCGCCTCATCGATTTTGCCTTGAATGTTCATGTTATTAAAAATGTAACGGTCTTTCACATCTGGGATTTGAAAACAAAGCTGCTTTCTGATAACAGTAGGTCTTATTTTTGCCTCTAATGAGTACACGTTGAGCCGCTTCTATTGACAAATGGTTTTTGATGACAATTTCAATATCCACAAATAAGTGGAGGTTTTGAGATCAGTTCTTCCCAACGGGATTCAAAACTTAATGAAGATTTCACTCTTTCTCGAAGTTTGGACTGTACCAATTTTGTAATTCTCAATAAAATAAGAAACTCAAGATCAGATATAACGGAATAAAATTAAAAATTAAAAATTTGTTCCTGAAAATTAAAAAAAAATAGATTCCACAATAACTTGACAGAAGAGAAAATTTATCTAAGATTGAAATTTGAGGATCAAAAAGATTTGTGCTTTATTACAATAAATGCATGGCCATTGTGACTCAAGGTCAACTGGATTAGTTGAGCATCCCAATTTCAAAAACTTGAAAAACATTTTAAATTAGTTACAGCATATATTAAACAGCTGTTGCTTATGATCATATAAAAAAATGATAAACGTTCATGTTTTGCACATTTTTTCAAGAATAACTCGGGACCTGTTCGCTATAAAATTTTTGCAGATATCAAAATTGGAATTTTCTTGAAAAACACAAACATCTCTGGAAAATTTTTAGGTAAATAAATTTGTTGCTTAATGTGCGAGTGACATTTGAGAAAAACAGTTAAGTTACTAATCGGTGGGAAAACATATTAACAAGTGTTAGAAATCAAATCAGAGACAACAAAAAATTCGTAAATTTTCAATTGAAATGGGAGCTTGAGCTTCATTAATTATTTGTTCCGACCCCTCTTGAGTGGGGAGGAACTATAAACTCAAATGGGTTTTGTTTTTGTTCAGACACTTTTGGCCGATCGATTTGTTCATCGTAGAGAGCTTAGACTGGTATCATTAGACAGCTTGTCTAGCGTAGAATATGGAACTAAAATGATTGTTTTTATTTTCGCTTTTTACTGGGAGTTATCGAGGTTTAAACTTCTGAGAGAAGTAGAGTGATTTCCGTTGTGTTTATTCACATTTTCCGGAAATTTTTCCTAAAATTTTGTCGATTTTGCTGAAATTCGTTAAAGTTTTTGAGAATAGTGTTGTTGACTTTATTTTTAAAGACAGAAAATAATGCTGATTAATTAAATTTAAATTTTTAAGCATAACTTCCGTCTAATTTTTTCAAAATGCAGCCTTATTCAACGAAAACAGCACGCGAAATAAGCCTCTTTAGCTAATTTTGGACCAATCTTGGACTGTTAAAATCCAAAGAAAATTCGCTTTGTAATGAGTAGGTCTTTTTATTTAAAATCGATCTCTTTACATTAATTAAAGAACAGAAAATTTCAAATCAAAGCTCAGTAGTGATAGTCCAATTGGCTTCCTAAGCAGCTCTAATTTCATGCATCTAGTTTTTTACTTGAAAGCTTCTGATCGTTTTGACTTTAAAAAAAATATTCTAAATAAATAATGCTTATTGAACTTCTCCTGTTTTTTTTGTTAAATTGGTCAACTAGTAGCTTATATATTACTAGATTTCACATCACTTTTCCATTTAGGTATTTGCCCATTTTTCACGTTTTCCAGTTTTGTCACATTATTGCATTATTGAAAGCTCATATATCACATTATTGACAAAATATGGCAAGATTGAGCATATTAAAATCCTTAAAGTTATAGATTATGATTATAACGGTTTCGACACTACTTTCTTGAAGAATTTAATTGAATTTTTTAATTTTGTCTTGAGCTCTCGTTTTTTGTCTTTTTAGTCGTATGAATTTTTCTGTTTACTGGCAGGTTTCCTCGGCTTTTCCTGAACAAATGGATGAGCCTATATTCTGATATTACCAGGTAGCTGATGGCTTTCGTAACTTTGAATGCAATTGTTTTCCAATCTTTAAAAAAGAACTTTTTAACTTCGCATTTTTTTATTGTCTATATGTTACCTAATCTTGTTATTTACAGGTCAAATATGACATCATTGGAAAAAGTCAAAAAGCATTAATTTAAAATCTAATGTTTTTTAAGAATTCCTCTGGACTTTAATGGCTTCGACACGGGGTTTTCACAAACAAAACTAATTAATTTTTAGTTTTTGTCAAATTTGAACTGCTTTTTGAAGACATAATTCATTTTCTGGATGATTTTATGTCTCAGGGCTTCCTTTGGACGAATAAACGAACATATTTAAAAGTCTCGTTCTTTAATCATTTGCTGTCATGAATTCGGAAGTATTTATTTTTACAAAAAAAACAAAAGTATTACATTATTTTGACTTTTTCTCTTTTTGTCTACTTTTTGCCTAATCTCATTAATAATAGGTCACATACTACGTTTTTGGTGTTCAGCGAAGGCTCAATGTAAAATGTTTTGAGGGCCAAATTATGGCTTTAGGGCTTCAAGTTTTTATTGAACTTTTGTTTGTTGTCTTTTAGTTGTTCTCTTTTTAACCGCATAAAAAATTGAATAACGACAGTGCTTAGTGCTCTCTATAGAAGCATGGGTAATCAAAAATTTACAATTTATTTTAATAAGTTTCACTTTTATCTGGCGCTATGTTGACTGTGTTATTAAGTTTTGTTTTTAAATTAAACAAAGTTGTTGATGTAATTAATATATGTTGTTGTGGTTTGATTTTGCTGCTTGTCTAAACTCACTATCTTAATATTGGCACTTCTCATCAATCTAATGCGCCATTTTTTACTCTTCTGAGTTTTTTTATTTGAATGCTATCTTCTCTTCATACACTATTTTTTTGAAAAAAAAAGAGTTTTTTGGGTTTCTATCTTTTCCTCATTCGGTAGACAATTATGCCAAAATTGTGGATGAGCGGGTTCAGAACCTTATGTGCAATTGCACATTACCGAGCCTCCCTTTTTAGTAGAGGGTTAGAAAACAGAATTTAGAATCTGAAATCTTTTGTTTCTTAAAAATGACTTATTTTGATTTACTTTGATTGGAATTTGGTGTGGGAATGCGTTAATATAAATCAGCAGATGCATCATGCTGCAGTTTAGCAACAGTTGCATTACGTTTAAAAGCAGCTGAAATCAATTAAAATTCTCTGTTTTTTGAGAAAAAGAGCGAAAACGTTCAAAGGTTGTTTTTTCGGTTGAAACAATGTATTTTCGCGAACTATCAAATACGTTGGATTTGGTTGCTCTTAATCTAGACAATTGTTATTAGAATTGAAGATTTGTTGTCGCTTTGTCAAGGTTTTTTGTTTGGTATTATTAGGATCAATTCTAGACCAATTGTTAACCAGTTTTTGGCTGTGTCGGCTGTTTTTTTTTGTTGGCTACTTTTGCTTCTCTTTTTATTAAAATCACTGATTCCGATTGCAATGTCCTTGGTTTTTACGATACATAACCCTAGCGCTATTATTATATCTCTTGTGCTATAAAAGTAAAAAAAAGTACCTTATTTAGTTTACGGTTGTTGTACGCCATCACATTGTATTAATCTGTGTTTTAAAACATATCTCTAGTCTAATCATTTGTTAAAAGAGCACGTCTAAGTTTCACGTTGTTGGACAAAAGAGTCGAAGTTTTTTTTGCACTTTTGGCGGTTTATTTGAATCATCTTAAAGGTTGCAATAACATTGGCAACATGCTGCAAGGGCACAAAGGGGGCATCAAGGGTTTTGGGAGGCATCAATTGAAGTCTTTCGTCATCTTCTTTGAAATTGGCTCTGAAACTGTAGGCTGAAATGTTGTCAATATCATCAAAATATCAATTTGTTGGAAAGCGGTAACTAACGTTGCCTAAAACCGGAACGAGAAAAATTGAAAAAAAACTACGGAGAAAAAACGCGTACGAGACCGGAAACGGGGCGAACGTACGTGCCGTAGGCCGTTTTTACCTTTACGACTCTTGTTTCTCCATCTCGTCCAGGTGTTGTTTCCATGACTCTTCCCAGTGGCCAGATGCCTCTTGCTGTTTGGTCTTTCAGCACCCAAACGATGTCGTCCACTTTGAGCGGTCGATCGTTGCTGTTTGACCATTTTGACCGTCGGCTAAGGGTTGGTAGATACTCTTTCACCAAGCGTCGCCATATGTGGTTCATCAGCTTCTGAGTGTTCTTCCATGTCTTCAAACTTGCAGGTTGCTGGTCTCCAAATTGTTCTGGTAGCAAGCTATTGAAGGGACGCTGGATGAGAAAGCGGTTTGGAGTCGAGTGTTTCTCGTTGTCGGGCTGCTCAGCAACGTTAGTCAGTGGTCTGGAGTTGAGAATTGATTCTGTTTCCACCATGATTGTTAGGAAAGTGTCAAAATGGAGTCTTCTGGATCTTAGAATGAGGAGGAGCGTTCCTCTGGCGCTCTGGATCAAACGCTCCCAGACACCGCCAAAATGAGTGCCGTATTAGGGATTGAATTTCCAAGTTGTATTGGCTACTGCTAAAGCTTTGTAGATTCTGTCATTGTCCAAGGCTTTAACAGTTTTCTTCAGTTCTTCAGAAGCACCAACGAAAGTTTTCCCGTTGTCGCTGTAGAGAAGTTGGGGCTGGCATCGACGACTGCAAAATCTTCTGAAGGCATTGAGAAACGTATCTGTGTTCAGGTCTGGACACGTTTCTAAGTGAACTGCACGCGTCACCATGCATGTAAATATCAGATCATAATGTTTTTCTATAATGCCTTTGGAATCTTTGATGTAGAAGGGTCCAAAAAAAATCTACACCAGAATTAGCAAAGGGGAAATGTGTTTCTGCTGTTGGAAGACGAAAACTGGGTAATGGTGCCATAATTGGTTGAATGTTTTTCGTGTCAAAACGTCGACATAAGAAACAATGATATCGTACGCTTGCTAACGCTTTCCCACTCAAATGGTAACGTAGTTGAATGAATGCTTTTGTTGGTTCTGTTTACTGGTGAATACATATTTGATGGGCATGCTCCAAGTACAAACGAACAATTTTGTCCTTAGCGTGCAAAATTATTGGACGTTTTTCCAAATCCAGTTGTGTTGGTGCATACTGCAATCGACCACAAGATCTGAGTAATCCGTTCTCATCCAACAGCGGATTTAAGCATCATATTTTGCACTTAGAATCTAGCTTGATTCCACGTTGTAAGGAATTAACGGTCGAATGGAAAAAACTGTCCTGAGATAATTTCAGGAGATAATTTCTTGATAATTGAATGTCTTCAGTTGTTTATTGGTGATTGTTCGTTCGCATTTTCTTTGCACGATGAATTAGTTTGAAAACTGTTGCAACTGTCAGAAGAAGTTTGTTCCATTTTGAGCATTTACTCGGCTCGACTATAGGTTTAATTGTCTTGGGACTTCTCGTGACTGCCGCACATGTTGCGCGTGGTTTGTTAATCTCATTCCAAGTCGACTCCTTTTCGCAAAGAAATTCGGATGGATCCAACCATTTCTGCTGAGTTTCGTTTGTCTCAAGACCGCGAGTTCCGTGGTCGGCGGGATTGAGATAAGTTGAGATGTGATGCCATTGCTGGGGTGAAGAACTTTTTTAAGAATTTCATGCAATCTGTTTGAAACAAAAACGTTTTGCTTCTTAATTGAGGCTATTCAGTCCAAGACTAGTTGACTGTCGGACCAGAGAAAAATTTGGTCGAATGTCAGTGTCATTTCTCTTTGGATCAGTTGTAGAAGGCGCACTCCTATAACAGCGGCATCTAGATCCATTTTTGGCACGCTTATTTGTTTAATGGGAGCAACTTTGCATTTCCCATGAGAAAATATGCTTGTGGCGGAGTGGCTTGACTATTGGTTGTACGGAGGTAGGACACGGCTGCCACAGCTGCCATTGAGGCATCCACAAATATATGAAGTTGGCTGCTTGTGGTTTTACTGAAATTGTGAACAATTCTTGGTATTCGGATTTCGGGCATGGCGAAGTAACTGTTTAGGACTTTCAGGAGGGCATTGTGTAGCTCTTGTGGAATCAAATTATCCCATTTTCTTCCAAATTTTCAAATCTGCTACAAAATTTTTTTTATTTTAATTGTCAGAGGGGACAGCAGACTGAAGGGATCGAAGATTGAAGATACCAAACTGAATATTTTTCTTTGTTTGTACAATGTTGCATCTTTAGGAAATTGTTGTAGGGGAAACATGACAAAATCGTCAGTTATTAAGTTCCATTTTTGACCAAGGACTCTTATGATCTCTTTTGTTTCGTCTTTGTCGTCGGAAGAGATTTCAGCGAGTACATCTGGTTCGTTTGAAACAAATTTTGTCAACCTGAAGCCACAATTTTTCAGGCATCTTGTTGTCTGTGATATGACTTCTTTGGCTTCTGAAATTTTTGGGCAGGGACTAGATGTAGTCATCCATATAAAAGTGCTGTTTAATTGCATTCAAGGCGGCTGGAAATTTAGTTTTGTTGTCTTCTGCTCATTTATTGAGCACATAAATTGCGCAAAATGGTGAACATATTGCGCCGAAGATCAATCTAATGAATTGGAATTGTCCAATGAAGTTGTCTATCATCCAAAAGAAAACAAAGAGCAGACTGATCTTCTTGTCTTACGGCAATCTGCATCAACATTCATTCGATTTCTGACAAAACAGCAACCGGGTGTTCTCTGAATCTCAACAGAACTCCAACTAAGTTATTCACCAAATCAGGACCAGATAGAAGATTTCAATTCAGTGATTCACCGCGGAATTTTGATGCTGCGTTGGCAACACTTCTCACTTTTCCGGGTTTGTTTGAATTAGTGACTGGATGATGAGGTAAGTACCATATTGACTCTGGATGTGGTGCTTGCATTTCAACTGGCTTGACAAAATTTTTATCCAAGTCTGTTTGGAGTGTCTGTTTGTACTTCTGATTGAGACCGAGATCGTTTTGTAGTCGTTTTTGTAGACTTTTTAGTTGACCGACTGCTGAGAAATAGTTATTCGGGAGTTTCTTTACAGGTTTCCAAGAAGGGCCAATCTAATATCTTTCACCGTTGTAACAGATTGTGTTTTCCGTTGTTTGCACTGCTAATTGGTCTAGTGAGCTGTCTTCATTCTGTTCGGGTAATGTACCTTCAGCTTCTATTTTCCAGATTCTTTGAACCAATTCGTCCAATGGTTCTTCTTCAATGTCTTTCCGGTAGACATGGTAATTGAATGGTTGGCGCGGGGGCTTGTGTGCGTTCATTGTTTTAGGAGATAGCTCGTAGTCTCCAGCGAGAGTCCAACCAAGCTTTGTTTTGACGCCGAATGGACGCTTTTTGCTAGCTTGGATTACGTGGACTGGATATGTGAAGGTAAACGTATTGACACCAAGAAGGGCGCCTATTGCACCGTTGGCTATGTCAGGGAAATAAATGTGACTAAGTTCCTTGAAGTTTTCGCAAAATTGATTGAGTTCAAGAACGTTAGCGGGTGATACATTGAGACATGGCGTGCTATAGGCTCTCTCAATGCTGAATTGCTGATTGAATTTGTCAAAAGGCGTTACTGTCACTGTTTCAATTTTTTTGGATAGTGGCATTTCATGTTCGGTGTTTAAGTACTGCAGAGTTGTTGATGCTTGTGCTTCGCAGGGAAGCTCAAGAAAGCTAGTAACTTTATCCAGCAGGAAGGCGAACTGGCCTCCGGGGTCGATCAAGCTGTAGGTATCAAACACTTTACTTCCGTTTACGAATGAAACTGGTAGTATTTGTAGTTTTTCATACCATTCAGGAGGAGGAATTGTATTTCGGTTGATACTGAAGTTTTGGGTCGGATTCGAAGCAATCAAATGGGCGCGTTGAATATTTTGTTGCGTTGATTGTTGTTCATCAAAAAACGATTGACCATATCTGGTGTGCTGGCTCTTTTTACTGCTGACAGTGTCAGTACTTTTGTTTTGATTTTATTGTTGAAAGTATGGCTGTGTTTGGTGGTTTGCTAGATTTTGTGTCGGCTGATTGGGATTGGTTGTTGAGAAAGCAGCGGCGGGCCGCTTAACTTGTTTCGAAGGTTCATGCAAAGTTGTGTGGTGAAATTCTTTACATGTTTGGCATCGTTTTGTGGAGGGATATGACTGCAAAAAATGTTTGTTGCTTAAACAGTTCGAGCAAAGATTGTTCTTGCTCACAATGTCATACTGTTGGTCTGGCAAACACTTCTGGTATTCATGGCATGTTTCGAGTATGTTGTTTCCTTTGCATTTCTTGCAAGACTTGTTTGACTGATCAGCATCTTTACGCGGAGGAAAGGGTGGTTGACCATGCTGGTTTGCAGGGCGACTTGAGTGCAATGAATTCTGTTTCCAATTTTTTTGTGAATTATTAGAATATTGATTCATAGCATTGCTGTTCCTATTATCATTGTTGTTGTTAATTCTGCTAATGTTACTATTGTTTTGACCGAAAGTGTTGCAATTATTAAACGGCTTATGAACATTTTCTCTGTTGATTTTATCGTATACTTGGGCCTGTACTTCAAGCCACTTCTGAAAATCAGAGACGGTTGGTTGGTTACCAATTGATGTTATTGTATACTCTGTCCATTTAATCAGAATATTATGTGGAATTTTTTCTTTTGCCTTTTTCATCAAAGTTGAACTTTGCAAGTCTTTGAAGCCTAAATATTCAAAAGCTTGCATTATTCGTTTGAGAAAAGAAGCAAAAGATACAAAATTCTGTTTGTTGTGGTCATTGCTCGGACGCAAGGCTTCCAGTTGATTGATGAAAGCATTTACAACAATGCTGGGACCTCCAAAGTGATCCATAAGCTCTTTCAAAGCAATCGCGTAGTAAGCTGGGTCACACGAGTAGGCTTCAATTTTTTCTTTGGCTTTTCCTACGACAGAGTTCTATAAGTATGTTATACGGTGTGTATCCGTAAGGCTAGTATTATTATGAAGTAGGTTAAAAAGATGGTTTATCCACTCATGGTATTTCAGTGGGTTACCATTGAAATTTGATATCGTTATTGGTGGAAGTTTAATGAAATTTTTGTTTGTGCTTTGTAAATTAAAATTGTTTTCAAACGGGATTGTTTCTGTTTGTATTTCAGTTCGTGGCTGAAACAGTTGCTTTCCAGGAAAAGACCAATTTGGAATTTGTTTCGAACTGCCCGAGACGTTTGGTTGGCTAATATGTTGAGTAATGGGGTATGAATGGCTGTTTGGTAGTTTGTAAATGGGTTTTCCGGAGTAAGCGGAAAATAAAGTGGCTGAGATGATGTAGAGCAAACAAGGTTGGTACCTTGGTTGTGGAGTGTTGTATTGGAGGTGAAGAAAATACAATCGTTTGGTTCTTCCGTTCAATTTTTATTGCTAAAATGAACTCCAGTTGGGTAATGTGGGTTTTGAAATTGTTGGGAAACGTTTGTTTGCTCTACTGGTGGTAACGACATTGCTGACACCAATTTTCTACTGTTCCTGTTCTGGTTTTCACTTATTTGAACAGCTGCAAATTGAGTGTTTGAAATGGTTTGAGCAGCTGCACTTTGATTGTTGTCAAAATGTGGGGGATTGTGACGACTGTCTTCGTAACAATATGGATTTGGCGTGGTCTCATTTGTCACTCTATTTGTTCCTTTTTCCGAATGAAATTGACGCTGAAGCATTTGCTCATTTAAATTGCATGAACTTCACGTTTGGTATGTACTGGTTTTGTTAACTGAGCAGTTATGTTGAAATGAGTTTTGTAAATCTAATGCAAGACATTGCATGCTTTGATCTTCTCTTTTGTTATTTGAGGGAACAGAAGACTTTTCTTTTTGTCTAACTGTGGCACTTGCTGGTTGATTCATTGGCATATTGGGCAATGTGATCAACTTTGAACTAGAGAACTGGTTCAGTTCGCCACTTGAAGGGTGAATGAATTCCGTCTGGTTATCAATAGATTCAACAGGAAATAAGACTGCAGTTTGATCCGTTGGAATGGAGGGTTGTTGAATTGAAGCAAACTGTTTGAAAGTGTTCTCTTGTTCTCTGAGAATAACGTTGTGTTCTGGCAGTTGCTGATTACTGAAGACATATATGTCCTGAATGTTTGCTCTGGATAATAGAGTTGATGCTGGTGTTGGGGCTGCTAACAACGACATTGATTGATTTATTTGTTCAACCGTCGTAAAATTTTAAATTTTTTACTGATTCTTCAATCAATTCTCTAGTACCCTGAGCAAATTGTCTGTTGCTTTGAAGGAATTTGGAGAGGAGGTTGGGTTTATTTTCTCCTTGCGGAAGGAAAAACCATGGTTCCGCCGGTCTTGGGGGCACTGGAGGGGATACATCGCTAGCAGGGTTCTCTACTGTCATGTTGTTTTGCTCTGAGTTTTGGGAAACCGGTGTCAATTGCTGCAACTCGAGTTGTCTTCTTGAGGACTGTGAGATGCAGCTGATGTCATCGCGCACTCGAGTTGATGATTGACTCAATTGACTATCATCGTCGAGACTGTTGACTTCTAGTTTCAACATTTCTAGACGAGAGATCAAGTTCGATTGACGTTTCATGACCGAGTTTATGCTACTAGAGCTTACTTATTCCATCATGATGCTGCCAAAGTTTGTCTTTAGCTCTTCAACGCTCTCCTTGATTGTGTTGATCAACAAAGAAAGAGTGCGTAATCTTTTTCTTTGCTCAACGGATGTCTGTAAGCGACCAAGCTGATTTTTCATGTTGAGCTCAGTCAATTAGAACTTGTTCAATGCATATTGTAACTTCTGGCTGTTTTCTTTTGTCATCTTGATGAACAGGATGTAGTCGGCTCGTAATTCTTTAGTCGTATGTAAATTAAAGGTAAAAAACGGCTCGAAATTTACGGAGCGGCGACTTTTTTAGTAAATTAAAAATCTCTTATGTTTATGTAGGCGAATCAGCCTAGCTCTTTTTGTTCAAACGCAACTTTTCACAAAAACAAGTGTTCTAAATGTGTTTTTTGTGGTGCTAAATCTAGCTAAAAATTTGCTTAAAAAATAAAAAATAAGCGTTCGCGCGTGTGTACCGTTGATTTGTTGAACAGGACCAAATAATTGCTTTCAATTTTTTTTACATATATGATTTCGCAACGATTCTCTTTTAAGTTTTAATCCCAATCCTTTAATCACAATCACGGTACCAGAAAAATTTTACTGAACTGTTTTCTTTTTTTTGTGTGTGTTTGTGGAGTCTTAGGAATAAATAAAACCTAAAACCAAACAAACTAAATCTATATTGACACTTCTGCAAAATAGGTTATTTTTTTTTGAAATTAAAATGCGCTGCGATCGGGCAACGTGAGCTACAGACAAGCAGAGAAAACTGGTTGCTTAAATGCCGGGACTGCTTTGAAGCTCTTTTCCAAGAAATTCTGTTTTGCGATTCTTATCAAGTTAAGGACAACTGCTACCATTAAACTGCGCGTATTTGTTTTAGGATATTATCTGCCACCTATGAATTGACAATTTTTTTTGGGGACTACTGCGACCCTAAGGAAACACTACTCTTCAATTGGTGACTACTGAGATCAAAGGGGAAAAGGGGACATCTTTCGGCAACTTCTGAGACCGAGGGCAAAAAAGAAGAGACGTTTGAGTTTTCCAACTTAAAGGGACAATATGAGAGAGCGAATTCGAGTGGGGAATTGTTCGAGACCTTTTGATTTCCTTCTTTTTTGATTAAAAAAAGAAAATAGATCTTATCTTCTCTTTTTTATATTTCTTGAGAAGGTATATTCAGTGTATACTACTCAATTAACTAGATGCGCGGCTAGTAGTATGCAAAAAGAAAACAAAACAAGTGTAAATGTCGGCTTTTCTTAGGAATACATACTACCCCATTAACTAGGCTCGCGGCTAGTAGTATGCAATTAAGATCAAAGAAAACACAACCCTCTTTGTAGGTTTTTTTTCGTCAGAAGCTTTTCAGGAATTTTCTGTCTGTTCTTTTTGGTTTTGCAGAATAGTTATACAGTTTCTCAGCTTGTTTTGCAATGATTTAGGGAGGTTTATCTAATAGCTTTTTTCGAAAACTGATTGATTTTTTTTAATAAGAAAAAAAAACGTCAGAAAAAACGTTTTTTGATTTTTATATAACAGAGAAATAATTTTGCCACTTTTCTGTTGCTTCTGTGCAGTTTTGCAAGGAGATGAAATAAATTTTCAGCTGGTTTTCAAACAAGCAGAAGGGGTTTTTCCGAACGCTTTCTTGTTATCTTCTGAAAATTTCCAATAAACCTAAGAAAAATGTTTTTTGAATTTTTTGAGTCAAAGAAGCAATTTTTGTCAAAATTAAGTTGCTTCTTTATAAAAATGCGAAATCGATAAACTGATTTTGAAGCCTTTTTTCCAACAAACCCAGGGACGCTAGTCAATGGGTTTTTTGAATTTATCAAAAAGTTTTCCTTAAAACGTTAGAAAAACGTTTTTTGATTTTATGTAGTCAAGGAAGCAACTTTTGTCAAAATTGAGTTGCTTCTTCACAAAATTGCAAAGTTAATAAACTGATTTTGAAGCTTCTTTTCCAACAAACCCAGGGGGGCTAATCAATGAGTTTTTTGGATTTATTAAAAAGTTTTCATTAAAACGTTAGAAAAAGGTTTTTTGATTTTTGACGCTCATAAAAGCATTTTTGCGACCTTTTCTTTTTTGAGCAAAAATTTTACATAAGGAGTTCAACCAAATAAAAGAAGACTTTAGGTCCAACTGAAGTGTTCTATTCAATTAAAAGTTTTACTTTCATGTAGATCTTTTGCGACAAATTGAGAAAATTGTTTTGAGTTTTTCCGATGCAAAAAACGCTATATCGTTTTTTCGTGCAATTTGTGTTTTTTTTCGTTAATTTCTGACTTGTAGTTTCTCACGGCTACATCTTTCATAAACCATCAACCAAAAGCCCGTTGGGGGACAATTTTTGTGTGTTTGAAATTTTTTGTCGCAAAAAAAATTCAAGATTTTTGGATACTTCTAATCGGGAAAGGACTTCTAAGGTGAAGTCTGGAACCTCGGTCGGTCATCTCTTGGTGACGTCTGTAACTAAAAAATGTCAGGCCTTCTTGGTCGGGTGACGTCTGAAAACCCTTGAAAAAAACTCTTCGACTTTGGTTGGCTCGTCTGCAATAAAAAACTCTTCCTCTGTCGTAGTCTTGGATATTAGTCTTGGGGTGTGCTCATGCCTCCTCTTTGTTTCAAACAAATTAAATTAAATTCAGAAGATTTTATGTCCTTTTTATCAAGGCGGATGGTCGCCAAAATTATGTTTTAAAACATATCTCTAGTCTAATAATTTGTTAAAAGAGCACGTCTAAGTTTCCCGTTGTTGGACAAAAGAGTCAAAGTTTTTGTTGCAATTTTGGCGGTTTATTTGAATCATCTTTAAGTTGCAATAACATTGGCAACAATCTGCTTTGTCAAGATTGTCCAATATCATGTCTTATTCATCTTCGTGCATCTGTTCATAGTAATCAGTTATTGATGATTCATTCTATTTTGTTCTGCCTGTCACGATTAGTTGCGCAGTTTAATCCTCTACTCGCCTCTTGTTTCCAACTTTGATTGTGAATTTACTCGGAATTGTTAGAGTAATCGCGTGCTGGTTCTTAAGTATCAAAGTTGCATTGAGTGCTCACCAAGCAACAGTAATAAGCAACCAAAACTTGACATGAAAAATCAGTACACTTAAAGATATTGTAAGACCTGGCCCAGTCAGCAGGATCTCACAAAACTCATGTTCAACTGAAATCGGCTCTTCTTGCAGATGAGATTGCTGTGCTGGCAACCTTCTTGACCATAAACCAGAAAGAGCTCAAGTGCCCCTCGAACCCATATACGAAGAAAGAACCGCTGGAGTCTCCTCAAAATTAGAACGTGGAAAGAATACCTTAGATGCCGAACTCAAAATGAACTAGGAGAAAGATGTCAAAAGCACATGAAATTTGGTATCATGTGCGTTCCCCGGAATCAGACCAATCGGAAATCTGTTTCCCTAATCCGTCTCAGCTCGGTACCGAAGTTAGGCGTACTGTTAGTTGTTGTATGCTAGTACTGTTAGCATATTTTCGCCCCCGTTTCTACATTTGACTGCTGTGTTTTTTTGCAACAAAACAGTCATAACAATAATCAATTGAACATTTCTTTGGGAATTTTTAAAAATTATTGATTAGGGATTTTTCAAAATACTTTGATCTCGGCAATCAGGAAGAAACCACCTTTCGTCATGAGTTTTTAGCGAATATACAGGAATATACAGGACTTCAAAGGAACTTCTCAAAGAAACAATTGATCAGAGACAAGAATTGAATCTTGCTATTAATTCGGAAATTGGGACTTGCAATCAAATGCAAGTTTTTTGGTAGTCAAACCGACCCGCAAATCAATGCTGTTTCAATTCAAAGGCTACCTCGCACAGTAATTTCAGGAAAAGTTTCGTAAAAAGCATGAAAATAAAAGTATCGCTAAGGACAGAAATTGTAATGAATATGGATTGCAAATCACTTCGCGTGATTTTGCCGAAACAGAAAAACAATACTTCCAAACATACTAACAGTCCTACAGTTAATTCTCACGAATCTACTCCTGATACAGTACACGTTATTCTAGAATACAACTAAAATCCTGACTGTGACCTCTGATTTGGTACTTCAGATGTCAATATTGCCGCGAGCACAGAAATTTTAACTAAAAAATTGAACCCCAATACACTGTTGTATACATTGATAACGTCAAAGTTAGTACAGAAAATCATTCAAACTTCTGTCTGGGCACTTTGGATATATCCTACACCCAATAAAGACAAAAAAGTTTGCGAAAGATTCAACTGAAGTCATCGGGATGAATCAAATTTCTTTTGAAAACAACTGTTGGCGCTGGTGCATTGAGTTTGTTGACGGCTCCGACGGTCGGAAACAACTTGTCTGACGCTCTTGAGATTTCCTCATCTCAAGCATTCAATTCTCCGTAACTCTTCAAAGTAACCCTATCAACACATTAACGAAACAATGTCCTTCAAGATTCGTGTTACAAAAGATCCCATTTCCATTGTCTAGAAATGACTGCTCAAAAACAAACAGTTCGCCGAAAAGTTCAGACTAAACACAAAAAGGGCAGTAGAGTATCCATTAATCGCCAAAGTAGAAATGATATCCAATTTACAACTCATTCATAAGAGTCATATTGAAAAAATTATCAATTAATCCGATCATTACATTATATCACCAAAAAGCTGAAAAATGAGAACTTTCGATAAACTTATCATTCAATTCAAAAATATGAAATAAAACCAACCACACTAACATACAAAGGATGCCTGTTATAAATACCGTAATATATTCAATTTGCAAAGAAACGACAAAAGGTTGAATCACACGATCAAGTTTTTCTCTCCGCAATTGATATCAAAAAAGCTTGGACAGTCGACTTAATCGTCAGCTTGATACCGATGTAATCTGCTATTCCAATTTTGTACCTGTTGATACTACAGTAACATATTAAACGCAATTCTACGATCAAACGCATATCAGGCCTACGAAAACTCGAGAAAAAGTCTATCTGGGCAAAATCCAATTTTAACTTGAGCTCAGAATTTTGATGGCAGTTGCAGAGAACTTGACGCTGGAATCTAGCTTACCTGCAGTTAACCTGAAAGCCAAGCAATTTCAGTAGGTTTCGACAAAATCAAATCAAATTTCGGCCAAAAAAAAGTAAAGCAACTAATTAAACCGTGTCCAGCAGTTGCAAGTGTTATTTGGATACGCGGTCTTTATCAGTCAATTACTTAGGTTCTACAGTCGACAGAAAATGTTTATCATCCCAATCTAAATAATAGTCTTAGTGTAATAGCAAAGTTAGTTGGAAGAGTCGGTAGTAAAATACTCGAAATATGGATATTGGGTATTCATCTGGAATCAAATTTCAGTCGATAAAAAATACCGCTACTAATTAAACCGTGCCCAGCGAATCGAAGTATGACTTTGATACGGAATCTTCATCAATCAATTAAGTAAGTTCTACAATCGACAGAAACGGTTTATCACACCAAATTAAATATTAGCCTTAGAGTTATAGCAACATTAGTTGGAAGAGTCGATAGTAAAAAACTCAAAAAATAATGATATTCTGTCCTCATCTGAAATCAAATTCCGGCCAATAAAAAGTACAGCAATTAATTAAACCGTGCCCAGCAATTCGAAGTGTGATTTTGATACGCGCTCTTCATCAGTCAATTACTTAAGTTTTACAATCAGCAGAAAAGATTTATCACACCAATCTAAATGGTAGCGTAAGGGTTATAGCAACGTTAGTTGGATGAGTCGATAGTAAAAAAACTAAAAATATAGATATTGGGTCTTCATCTGGAATCAAATTTCGGCCGATAGAAAATAAAGGAACTAATTAATTCGTGCCCAGCATATCGAAGTGTGCTTTTGATATGCAGTCTTCATCAGTCAATTACTTAAAATCTACAATCGACAGAAAAGGTTTATCGCACTAATCTAAATAGTAATCTTAGAGTTATAACAACGTTATTTGGAAGAGTCGGTGTTAAAAAAACTCAAAATATAGATATTGGGTCTTCATCTGGAATCATATTCCCGCCAATAAAACGTACAGCAACTAATTATATCATGTCGAGCAGTTCGAATTGTGATTTTTATAGGCTATCCTTATCAGTCAATTACTTAAGTTTTACAATCGACAGAAAATGTTTATCACCCCAATCTAAATAGTAGTCTTAGAGTTATAGCAACGTTATTTGGAATAGTCGGCAGTAACAGACTCAAAATATAGATATTGGGTCTTCATCTGGAATCATATTTTGGTCGATAAAAAGTAGAGCCACTAATTAAACTGTGCCCAGCTGTTTGAAGTGTGATTTTGATTGGCGGTCTTTTTCAGTCAATTACTTAAGTTTTACAATCGACAGAAAATGTTTATCACCCCAATCTAAATAGTAGTCTTAGAGTTATAGCAACGTTATTTGGAATAGTCGGCAGTAACAAACTCAAAATATAGATTTTGGGTCTTCATCTGGAATCATATTTTGGTCGATAAAAAGTAGAGCCACTAATTAAACTGTGCCCAGCTGTTTGAAGTGTGATTTTGATTGGCGGTCTTTTTCAGTCAATTACTTAAGTTCTACAATCGACAGTAAAGGTTTATCACACCAATCTAAATAGTAGTCTCAGAGTTATAGCAACGATATTTGGAATAGTCGGCAGTAAAAAACTCAAAATATAGATATTGGGTTTTCATCTGGAATCATATTTCGGCCAAAAACGTGCAGCAACTAATTATACCATGCCGAGCAATTCGAAATGCGATTTTGATAGGCAGTCTTCATCAGTCAATTACTTAAGTTTTACAATCCACAGAAAATGTTTATCACCCCAATCTAAACAGTAGTCCTAGAGCTATAGCAACGTTATTAGGAAGAGTCGGTAGTAAGAAACTCAAAATATAGATATTGTGTCTTCATCTGGAATCATTTTTCGGCCAAAAAAACGAACAGCAACTAATTATACCATGCCGATTAATTCGAAATGTGATTTTGATAGGCGGTCTTCATCAGTCAATTACTTAAGTTTTACAATCGACAAAAAATGTTTATCACCTCAATCTAAATAGTAGTGTTAGAGTTATAGCAACGTTATTTGGAATACTCGGCAGTAAAAAACTCAAAATATAGATATTGGGTCTTCACCTGGAATCGTATTGCTGCCAATAAAACGTACAGCAACTAATTATATCATGCCGAGCAGTTCGAAATGTGATTTTGATAGGCGGTCTTCATCAGTCAATTACTTAAGTTTTACAATCTACAGAAAATTTTTTATCACATCAATCTAAATAGTAGTCCTAGAGTTATAGCAACGTTATTTGGAATAGTCGGTAGTAAAAAACTCAAAATATAGATATTGGGTTTTCATCTGGAATCATATTTTGGCCAAAAAAACATACAGCAACTAAATATACCATGCCGAGCAATTCGAAATGTGATTTTGATGGCCGGTCTTCATCAGTCAATTACTCAAGTTTCACAATCGACAGATAATATTTATCACCACAATCTAAATAGTAGTCCTAGAGTTATAGCAACGTTATTTGGAATAGTCGGTAGTAAGAAACTCAAAATATAGATATTGGGTCTTCATCTGGAATCATTTTTCGGCCCAAAAAAATGAACAGCAACTAATTATACCATGCCGATTAATTCGAAATGTGACTTTGATAGGCGGTCTTCATCAGTCAATTACTTAAGTTTTACAATCGACAGAAAATGTTTATCACCTCAATCTAAATAGTAGTGTTAGAGTTATAGCAACGTTATTTGGAATAGTCGGTAGTAAGAAACTCAAAATATAGATATTTGGTCTTCATCTGGAATCAAATTTCGGCCTATAAAAATTGCAGGAACTAATTAAACCGTGCCCAGCAAATTGAAGTGTGCTTTTGATACGCAGTCTTCATCAGTCAATCACTTAAAATCTACAATCGAGAGAAAAAGTTTATCACACTAATCTAAATAGTAATCTTAGAGTTATAACAACGTTATTTGGAAGAGTCGGTGTTAAAAAAACTCAAAATATAGATATTGGTTCTTCATCTGGAATCATATTTTTTTCGATAAAATGTAGAACCACTAATTAAGCTGTGCCCAGCTGTTCGAAGTGTGATTTTGTTAGGCGGTCTTTTTCAGTCAATTACATAAGTTCTACAATCGACAGTAAAGGTTTATCACATCAATCTATATAGTAGTCTCGGAGTTATAGCAACGTTATTTGGAATAGTCGGCAGTAAAAACTCAAAATATAGATATTGGGTCTTCACCTGGAATCGTATTGCTGCCAATAAAACGTACAGCAACTAATTATATCATGCTGAGCAGTTCGAAATGTGATTTTGATAGGCGGTCTTCATCAGTCAATTACTTAAAATCTACAATCGACAGAAAATGTTTATCACACCAATCTAAATAGTAGTCTTAGTGTTATAGCAACGTTATTTGGAAAAGTCGGTAGTCAAAACTTCAAAATTTAGATATTGCGTCTTCATCTGGAATCAAATTTTGGCCGGTAAAAAATACAGGAACTAAATGAACCGTGCCAAGCAAATCGATGTGTGCTTTTGATACGCTGTCTTCATCAGTCGATTATTTAAAATCTACAATCCACAGTAAAGGTTTATCACACCAATCTAAATAGTAGTCCTAGAGTTATAGCAACGTTATTTGGAATAGTCTGTAGTAACAAACTCAAAATATAGACAATGGGTCTTCATCTGGAAACATATTTTGGCCAAAAAAACGTACAGCAACTAATTATACCATGCCGAGCAATTAGAAATGTGATTTTGATAGGCGGTCTTCATCAGTCAATTACTTAAGTTTTACAATCTACAGAAAACTTTTATCACATCAATCTAAATAGTAGTCTTAGAGTTATAGCAACGTTATTTGGAATAGTCGGTAGTAAAAAACCTCAAATTTTAGATATTGGGTCTTTATCTGGAATCAAATTTTGGCCAATAAAAAATACGGGAACTAATTAAACTGTGCCCAGAAAATTGAAGTGTGCTTTTGAGACGCAGTCTTCACCAGTCAATACCTTAAAAATCTACAATCGACAGTAAAGGTTTATCGCACCAATCTAAATAGTAGTCTTAGAGTTATAGCAACGTTATTTGGAATAGTCTTTAGTAAGAAACTCAAAATATTGATATTGGGTCTTCATCTGGAATCATATTTTGGCCAAAAAAACGTACAGCAACTAATTATAGCATGCGGAGCAATTAGAAGTGCGATTTTGATAGGCGGTCTTTATCGGTCAATTACTTAAGTTTAACAATCTACAGAAAATGTTTATCACATCAATCTAAATAGTAGTCTTAGAGTTATAGCAACGTTATTTGGAATAGTCGGTAGTAAAAAACTCAAATTTTAGATATTGGGTCTTCATCTGGAATCATATTTTGGCCAAAAAAACATACAGCAACTAATTATACCATGCCGAGCAATTCGAAATGTGATTTTGATGACCGGTCTTCATCAGTCAATTACTTAAGTTTCACAATCGACAGAAAATATTTATCACCACAATCTAAATAGCAGTCCTAGAATTATAGCAACGTTATTTGCAATAGTCGGTAGTAAGAAACTCAAAATATAGATATTGGGTCTTCATCTGGAATCATTTTTCGGCCAAAAAAATGAACAGCAACTAATTATACCATGCCGATTAATTCGAAATGTGATTTTGATAGGCGTTCTTCATCAGTCAATTACTTAAGTTTTACAATCGACAGAAAATGTTTATCACCTCAATCTAAATAGTAGTGTTAGAGTTATAGCAATGTTATTTGGAATAGTCAGTAGTAAAAAAACTCAAAAATATAGATATTTGGTCTCCATCTGGAATCAAATTTCGGCCTATAATAATTGCAGGAACTAATTAAACCGTGCCCAGCAAATTGAAGTGTGCTTTTGATACGCAGTCTTCATCAGTCAATTACTTAAAATCTACAATCGAGAGAAAAGGTTTATCACACTAATCTAAATAGTAATCTTAGAGTTATAACAACGTTATTTGGAAGAGTCGGTGTTAAAAAAACTCAAAATATAGATATTGGTTCTTCATCTGGAATCATATTTTGTTCGATAAAATGTAGAACCACTAATTAAGCTGTGCCCAGCTGTTCGAAGTGTGATTTTGTTAGGCGGTCTTTTTCAGTCAATTACATAAGTTCTACAATCGACAGTAAAGGTTTATCACATCAATCTATATAGTAGTCTCGGAGTTATAGCAACGTTATTTGGAATAGTCGGCAGTAAAAAACTCAAAATAGAGATATTGGGTCTTCACCTGGAATCGTATTGCTGCCAATAAAACGTACAGCAACTAACTATATCATGCCGAACAGTTCGAAATGTAATTTTGATAGGCGGTCTTCGTCAGTCAATTACTTAAAATCTATAATCGACAAAAAATGTTTATCACATCAATCTAAAGAGTAGTCTTAGTGTTATAGCAACGTTATTTGGAAAAGTCGGTAGTAAAAACCTCAAAAATTAGATATTGCGTCTTCATCTGGAATCAAATTTTGGCCGTTAAAAAATACAGGAACTAAATGAAACGTGCCAAACAAATCGAAGTGTGCTTTTGATACGCAGTCTTCATCAGTCAATTACTTAAAATCTACAATCCACAGTAAAGTTTTATCACACCAATCTAAATAGTAGTCCTAGAGTTATAGCAACGTTATTTGGAATAGTCGGCAGTAAAAAACTCAAAATAGAGATATTGGGTCTTCACCTGGAATCGTATTGCTGCCAATAAAACGTACAGCAACTAATTATATCATGCCGAGCAGTTCGAAATGTAATTTTGATAGGCGGTCTTCGTCAGTCAATTACTTAAAATCTATAATCGACAAAAAATGTTTATCACATCAATCTAAATAGTAGTCTTAGAGTTATAGCAACGCTATTTGGAACAGTCGGTAGTAAAAAACCTCAAATTTTAGATCTTGGGTTTTTATCTGGAATCAAATTTTGGCCAATAAAAAATACGGGAACTAATTAAACTGTGCCCAGCAAATCGAAGTGTGCTTTTGATACGCAGTCTTCATCAGTCAATACCATAAAAATCTACAATCGACGGTAAAGGTTTATCACACCAATCTAAATAGTAGTCTTAGAGTTATAGCAACGTTATTTGGAATAGTCTGTAGTAAGAAACTCAAAGTATAGATATTGGGTCTTCATCTGGAATCATATTTTGGCCATAAAAACGTACAGCAACTAATTATAGCATGCGGAGCAATTAGAAATGTGATTGTGATAGGGGGTCTTCATCGGTCAATTACTCAAGTTTTACCATCTATAGAAAATGTTTATAACATCAATCAAAATAGTAGTCTTAGAGTTATAGCAACGTCATTGGGTCTTCATCTGGAATCATACCTGGGTCGATAAAAAGTAAAGCCACTGATTAAACTGTGGCCAGCGGTTAGAAGTGTGATTTTCGTAAGCGGTCTTTTTCAGTCAATTACCTAAGTTCTACAATCGACAGTAAAAGTTTATCACACCAATCTAAATAGTAGTCTAAGAGTTATAGCAACGTTATTTGGAAGAGTCGGTAGTAAAAAACCTCAAGTTATAGATATTGGGTCTTCATCAGAAATAAATTTTTGGTCAAAAAGAAGTACAATTACTAATTAAATCGTGCTCAGCAATTCGAAGTGTGATTTTGATATGCGGTCCTCATCAGTCAATTTATTAAGCTCTACAATAAACAGAAAACGTTTATCACACCTAAATTGTGCTCAGCAATTCGAAGTGTAGTTTTGATACGCTGTCTTCATCAGTCAATTACTTAAGTTTTACAATTGAGAGAAAAGATTTATCACACCAATCTAAATAGTAGCGTAAGGGTTATGGCAACGTTAGTTGGATGAGTTGATAGTAAAAAAACTCAAAAAATAGATATTGGGTTTTTATCTGGAATCAAATTTCGGCCAATAAAGAGTACAGCAATTAATTAAACCGTGCCCAGCAATTCGAAGTGTGATTTCGATAGGCGGTCTTCATTAGCAATTACTTATGTTTTACAGTCAACAGAAAATGTTTATCACACCAAATTAAATAGTAGTCTTAGAGTTATAGCAACGTTTTATGGAAGAGTCGGTATTAAAAAAAATCAAAATATAGATTTTGGGTCTTATCTATATTATCTATTATCAATCATATTTTGGCCAATAAGTAGTGGAGCCAATAATTAAATCGTGTTCAGCAATTCGAAGTGTGATTTTGATTCGCGGTCCTCATCAGTCTTTTTATTAAGTTCTACAATCGACAAAAAAAGGTTTATCACACCAATCTAAATAGTATTCTTAGAGTCATAGCAACGTTATTTGGAAGAGTCGGTAGTAAAAGTTCCAAATTATAGATATCGGGTCTTCATCTGGAATCATGTTTCAGCCAATAAAACATACAACAACTAATTGAACCGGTGCCGAGCAATTCGAAGTGTGATTTCGATAGGCGGTCTTCATCAGTCAATTACTTAAGTTTTAGAATCGACAGAAAGTGTTTATCACACCAATCTAAGTAGTAGTCTTAGAGTTATAGCTACCTTATTTGGAAGAGTTGGTAGTAAAAAACTCAAAATATAGATATTGGGTTTTCATCTGGAATCAATTTCGGCAAATATAAAATATAGCAAATAATTAAATCTTGTTCAGCAATTCGAAGTGTGATTTTTATAGGCGGTTCTCATCAGTCAATTACTTAAGTTTTAGAATCGACAGAAAGTGTTTATCACACCAATCTAAGTAGTAGTCTTAGAGTTATAGCAACCTTATTTGGAAGAGTTGGTAGTAAAAAACTCAAAAAATAGATATTGGGTTTTCATCTGGAATCAAATTTCGGCCAATAAAGAGTACAGCAATTAATTAAACCGTGCCCAGCAATTCGAAGTGTGATTTCGATAGGCGGTCTTCATTAGCAATTACTTATGTTTTACAGTCAACAGAAAATGTTTATCACTCCAAATTAAATAGTAGTCTTAGAGTTATAGCAACGTTTTATGGAAGAGTCGGTATTAAAAAAAATCAAAATATAGATATTGGGTCTGATCTATATTATCTATTATTAATCATATTTTGGCCAATAAGTAGTGGAGCCATTAATTAAATTGTGCTCAGCAATTCGAAGTGTAGTTTTGATACGCTGTCTTCATCAGTCAATTACTTAAGTTTTACAATTGAGAGAAAAGATTTATCACACCAATCTAAATAGTAGCGTAAGGGTTATGGCAACGTTAGTTGGATGAGTTGATAGTAAAAAAACTCAAAAAATAGATATTGGGTTTTAATCTGGAATCAAATTTCGGCCAATAAAGAGTACAGCAATTAATTAAACCGTGCCCAGCAATTCGAAGTGTGATTTCGATAGGCGGTCTTCATTAGCAATTACTTATGTTTTACAGTCAACAGAAAATGTTTATCACACCAAATTAAATAGTAGTCTTAGAGTCATAGCAACGTTATTTGGAAGAGTCGGTAGTAAAAGTTCCAAATTATAGATATCGGGTCTTCATCTGGAATCATATTTCAGCCAATAAAACATACAACAACTAATTGAACCGTTGCCGAGCAATTCGAAGTGTGATTTCGATAGGCGGTCTTCATCAGTCAATTACTTAAGTTTTAGAATCGACAGAAAGTGTTTATCACACCAATCTAAGTAGTAGTCTTAGAGTTATAGCAACCTTATTTGGAAGAGTTGGTAGTAAAAACTCAAAATATAGATATTGGGTTTTCATCTGGAATCAATTTCGGCAAATAAAAAATATAGCAAATAATTAAATCTTGTTCAGCAATTCGAAGTGTGATTTTGATAGGCGGTCCTCATCAGTCAATTACTTAAGTTTTACAATCGACAGAATGTGTTTATCACACCAATCTAAGTAGTAGTCTTAGAGTTATAGCAACGTTATTTGGAAGAGTGGTAGTAAAAATCTCAAATTATAGATATTGGGTCTTCATCTGGAATCATATTTCAGCCAATAAAACATACAACAACTAATTAAACCTGTGCCGAGCAATTCGAAGTGTGATTTTGATAGGCGGTCTTCATCGGTCAATTACCTAAGTTTTAGAATCGACAGAAAGTGTTTATCACACCAATCTAAATAGTAGTCTTAGTGTTATAGCAACGTTATTTGGAAAAAATGGTAGTATAAAACTCAAAATATAGATATTGCGTCTTCATCTGGAATCATATTTCAACAAATAAAACATACAACAACTAATTAATTCTGTGCCGAGCAATTGGAAGTGTGATTTTGACAGGCAGTCTTCATCAGTCAATTACTTAAGTTCTGGAATTGACAGAAAGTGTTTATCACACCAATCTAAATAGTAGTCTTAGAGTTATAGCAACGTTATTTGGAAGAGTTGGTAGTAAAAAACTCAAAATATAGATATTGGGTCTTCATCTGTAATCAAATTTCGGCCAATAAAAAATACAGAAACTAATTAAATCGTTTTCAGCAATTCGAAGCGTGATTTTGATTCGCGGTTCTCGTCAGTCATTTTATTAAGTTCTACAATCGACAGAAGAGGTTTATCACACCAATCTAAATATTATTGTTAGAGTTATAGCAACGTTATTTGGAAGAGTCGGTAGTAAAAAATCCAAATTATAGATATTGGGTCTTCATCTGGAACCATATTTCAGCCAATAAAACTGACAACAACTAATTAAACCTGTGCCGAGTTATTCGAAGTGTGATTTTGATAGGCGTCCTTCATCAGTCAATTACTCAAGTTTTAGAATCGACAGAAAATGTTTATCATACCAATCTAAATAGTAGTCTTAGAGTTATAGCAGCGTTATTTGAAAGCGTTGGTAGTAAAAACTCAAAACCTAGATATTAGGTCTTCATCTAGAATCAAATTTCGGCCAATAAAAAGTATAGGAACTAGTTAAACCGTGCCCAGCAATTCGAAGTCTGATTTTGATAGGCTGTCTTCATCGGTCAATTACTTAAGTTTTAGAATCGACAGAAAATGTTTATCACACCAGTCTAAATAGTAGTCTTAGAGTTATAGCAACCTTATTTGGAATAGTCGGTAATAAAAATATCAAAACATAGATATTGGGTCTTCATCTGTAATCAAATTTCGACCAATAAAAAATACAGCAACTAATTAAATCGTTTTCAGCAATTCGAAGTGTGATTTTGATTGGCGGTTCTCATCAGTCATTATATTAAGTTCTACAATCGACAGAAGAGGTTTATCACACCAATCTAAATAGTATTGTTAGAGTTATAGCAACGTTATTTGGAAGAGTCGGTAGTAAAAAATCCAAAATATAGATATTGGGTCTTCAATTGGAACCATATTTCAGCCAATAAAACATACAACAACTAATTAAACCTGTGCCGAGTTATTCGAAGTGTGATTTTGACAGGCGTCCTTCATCAGTCAATTACTTAAGTTTTAGAATCGACAGAAAATGTTTATCACACCAATCTAAAGAGTAGTCTTAGAGTTATAGCAAACTTATTTGGAATAGTCGGTAATAAAAAATTCAAAACATAGATATTGGGTCTTCATCTGGAATCAAATTCCAGCAAATAAAAAGTACAGCAACTAATTAAATCATGTTCAGCAATTTGAAGTGTGATTTTGATTCGCGGTCCTCATCAGTCATTTTATTAAGTTCTACAATCGACAGAAAAGGTTTATCACAGCTATCTAAATAGTGGTCTTAGAGTTATAGCAACGTTATTTGGAAGAGTCGGTAGTGAAAATCCAAAATATAGGTATTGGTTTTTCATCTGGAATCATTTTTCAGCCAGTAAAAGATACAATAACTTATTAAACCTGTGCCGAGCAATTCGAAGTGTGATATTGATAGGTGGTCTTCATCAGTCAATTACTTAAGTTTTAGAACCGACAGAAAATGTTTATCACACCAATCTAAACAGTAGTCTTAGAGTTATAGCAACGTTATTTGGAACAGTCGGTAGTAAAAAAATTCAAAACATAGATATTGGGTCTTCATCTGGAATCAAATTTCGGCCAATAAAAAGTACAGCAGCTAATTAAATGGTGTTCAGGAACTCGAAGTCTGATTTTGATTCGCAGTCCTCATCAGTCATTTTATTAAGTTCTACAATCGACAGAAAAGGTTTATCACATCAATCTAAATAGTAGTCTTAAAGTTATAGCAACGTTTTTTGGAATATTCGGTAGTAAAAAAAATTCAAAACATAGATATTGGGTCTTCATCTGGAATCAAATTTCGGCCAATAAAAAGTACAGCAGCTAATTAAATGGTGTTCAGGAACTCGAAGTGTGATTTTGATTCGCAGTCCTCATCAGTCGTTTCATTAAGTTCTACAATCGACAGAAAAGGATTATCACATCAATCTAAATAGTAGTCTTAGAGTTATAGCAACGATATTTGGAAGAGTCGGTAGTAAAAAATCCAAAAAATAGATATTGGGTCTTCATCTGGAATCATTTTTCAGCCAGTAAAAGATACAATAACTTATTAAACCTGTGCCGAGCAATTCGAAGTGTGATATTGATAGGTGGTCTTCATCAGTCAATTACTTAAGTTTTAGAACCGACAGAAAATGTTTATCACACCAATCTAAACAGTAGTCTTAGAGTTATAGCAACGTTATTTGGAACAGTCGGTAGTAAAAAAATTCAAAACATAGATATTGGGTCTTCATCTGGAATCAAATTTCGGCCAAAAAACGTACCGCAACTAATTAAACCGTGCGGAGCAATTCGAAAAGTGATTTTGATAGGCGGTCTTCATCAGTGAATTAATTAATTTTTACAATCGACAGAAAATGTTTATCTCACCAATCTAAATAGTAGTCTTAGATTTATAGCAACGTTATTTGGAATAGTCGGTTGTAAAAAACTCAAAACAAAGATATTGAGTCTTAATCTGGAATCAAATTTCGGCCAATAAAAAGTACAGCAACTAATTAAATCGTGTTCAGCAATTTGAAGTGTGGTTTTGATTCGCAGTCCTCGTCAGTCATTTTTTTTAGGTTCTACAATCGACAGAGAAGGTTTATCATACCAATCTAAATAGTAGTCTTAAAGTTATAGCAACGTAATTTGGAAGAGTCGATAGTAAAAAACCCAAACTATAGATATTGGATCTTCATCTGGAATCTTATTTCGGTCAATAAAACGTACAGCAACTAATTAAACCGTGCGGAGCAACTCAAATTGTGATTTTGATAGGCGGTCTTCATCAGTCAATTACTTAAGTTTTACAATCGACAGAACGTGCGTGTTAATCACACCAATCTAAATAGTAGTCTCAGAGTTATAGCAACGGTCTTTGGATTAGTCAGCAGTAAAAAACTCAAAATATAGATATTGTGTCTTCATCTGGAATCAAATTTCGGCCAATAAAAAATACAGCAACTAATTAAATCGTGTTCAGCAATTCGAAGTGTGATTTTGATTCGCGGTCCTCATCAGTCATTTTATTAAGTTCAACAATCGACTGAAAAGTGTTATCACACCAATCTAAATAGTAGTCTTAGAGACATAGCAACGTTATTTGGAAGAGTTGGTAGTAAAAAACTCAAATTATAGATTTTGGGTCTTCATCTGGAATCATATTTCGGCCAAAAAAGGTACCGCAACTAATTAAACCGTGCGGAGCAATTCGAAAAGTGATTTTGATAGGCGGTCTTCATCAGTCAATTAATTAATTTTTACAATCGACAGAAAATGTTTATCTCACCAATCTAAATAGTAGTCTTAGATTTATAGCAACGTTATTTGGAATAGTCGGTAGTAAAAAATCCGATAAATAGATATTGTGTCTTCATCTGGAATCAATTTTCGGCCAATAAAAAATACATTAACTAATTAAATCGTGTTCAGCAATTCGAAGTGTGATTTTGATTCGCGGTCCTCATCAGTCATTTTATTAAGTTCTACAATCGACAGAAAAGTGTTATCACACCAATCTAAATAGTAGTCTTAGAGACATAGCAACGTTATTTGGAAGAGTTGGTAGTAAAAAACTCAAATTATAGATTTTGGGTCTTCATCTGGAATCATATTTCGGCCAAAAAAGGTACCGCAACTAATTAAACCGTGCGGAGCAATTCGAAAAGTGATTTTGATAGGCGGTCTTCATCAGTCAATTAATTAATTTTTACAATCGACAGAAAATGTTTATCTCACCAATCTAAATAGTAGTCTTAGATTTATAGCAACGTTATTTAGAATAGTCGGTAGTAAAAAATCCGATAAATAGATATTTTGTCTTCATCTGGAATCAAATTTCGGCCAATAAAAAATACAGTAACTAATTAAATCGTGTTCAGCAATTCGAAGTGTGATTTTGACTCGCGGTCCTCATCAGTCATTTTATTAAGTTCTACAATCGACAGAAAAGTGTTATCACACCAATCTAAATAGTAGTCTTAGAGACATAGCAACGTTATTTGGAAGAGTTGGTAGTAAAAAACTCAAATTATAGATTTTGGGTCTTCATCTGGAATCAAATTTCGGCCAAAAAAGGTACCGCAACTAATTAAACCGTGCGGAGCAATTCGAAAAGTGATTTTGATGGGCGGTCTTCATCAGTCAATTATTTAATTTTTACAATCGACAGAAAATGTTTATCTCACCAATCTAAATAGTAGTCTTAGATTTATAGCAACGTTATTTGGAATAGTCGGTAGTAAAAAATCCAAAAAATAGATATTGGGTCTTCGTCTGGAATCATATTTCGGCCAAAAAATGTACCGCAACTAATTAAACCGTGCGGAGCAACTCGAAAAGTGATTTTGATAGGCGGTGTTCATCAGTCAATTAATTAATTTTTATAATCGACAGAAAATGTTTATCTCACCAATCTAAATAGTAGTCTTAAAATTATAGCAACGTTATTTGGAATAGTCGGTAGTAAAAAACTGAAAACAAAGATATTGAGTCTTCATCTGGAATCAAATTTCAGCCAATAAAAAGTACAGCAACTAATTAAATTGTGTTCAGCAATTCGAAGTGTGGTTTTGATTCGCAGTCCTCGTCAGTCATTTTTTTAGGTTGTACAATCGACAGAGAAGGTTTGTCACACCAATCTAAATAGTAGTCTTAAAGTTATAGCAACTTAATTTGGAAAAGTCGATAGTAAAAAACCCAAAATATAGATATTGGATCTTCATCTGGAATCTTATTTCGGTCAATTAAACGTACAGCAAATAATTAAACCGTGCGGAGCAACTCAACTTGTGATTTTGATAGGCGGTCTTCATCAGTCAATTACTTAAGTTTTACAATGGACAGAATGTGTTAATCACACCAATCTAAATAGTATTCTCAGAGTTATAGCAACGTTTTTTGGATTAGTCAGCAGCAAAAAAACTCAAATTATAGATATTGTGTCTTCATCTGGAATCAAATTTCGGCCAATAAAAAATACAGCAACTAATTAAATCGTGTTCAGCATTTCGAAGTGTGATTTTGATTCGCGGTCCTCATCAGTCATTTTATTAAGTTCTACAATCGACAGAAAAGTGTTATCACACCAATCTAAATAGTAGTCTTAGAGACATAGCAACGTTATTTGGAAGAATTGGTAGTAAAAAACTCAAAATATAGATTTTGGGTCTTCATCTGGAATCATATTTCGGCCAAAGAAACGTACAGCAACTAATTAAACCGTGCGGAGCAATTCGATGTGTGATTTTGATAGGCGGTCTTCATCAGTCATTTAATTAATTTTTACAATCGACAGAAAACGTTTATCACACCAATCTAAATAGTAGTCTTAGGGTTATAGCAACGTTATTTGGAATAGTCGGTAGTAAAAAACTCAAAACATAGGTATTGGGTCTTCATCTGGAATCAAATTTCGGCCAAAAAAAGTACAGCAACTAATTAAATTGTGTTCAGCAATTCGAAGTGTGATTTTGATTCGCGGTCCTCATCAGTCAGTTTATTAAGTTCTACAATCGACAGAAAAGTTTTATCTCACCAATCTAAATAGTAGTCTTAGAGTTATAGCAACGTTATTTGGAAGAGTCGGTAGTAAAAAAATCAAAATATAGATATTGGGTCTTCATCTGGAATCAGAATTCGGCCAACAAAAAATACAGCAACTAATTAAATCGTGTTCAGCAATTCGAAGTGTGGTTTTGATTCGAGTCCTCGTCAGTCATTTTTTTAGGTTCTACAATCGACAGAGAAGGTTTATCACACCAATCTAAATAGTAGTCTTAAAGTTATAGCAACGTAATTTGGAATAGTCGATAGTAAGAAACCCAAAATATAGATATTGGATCTTCATCTGGAATCTTATTTCGGTCAATAAAACGTACAGCAACTAATAAAACCGTGCGGGGCAACTCAAATTGTGTTTTTGATAGGCGGTCTTCATCAGTCAATTACTTAAGTTTTACAATCGACAGAATGTGTTAATCACACCAATCTAAATAGTAGTCTCAGAGTTATAGCAACGTTCTTTGGATTAGTCAGCAGTAAAAAACTCAAATTATAGATATTGTGTCTTCATCTGGAATCAAATTTTGGCCAATAAAAAATAGAGCAACTAATTAAATCGTGTTCAGCAATTCGAAGTGTGATTTTGATTCGCGGTCCTCATCATTCATTTTATTAAGTTCTACAATCAACAGAAAAGGGTTATCACACCAATCTAAATAGTAGTCTTAGAGAAATAGCAACGTTATTTGGAAGAGTTGGTAGTAAAAAACTCAAAATATAGATTTTGGGTCTTCATCTGGAATCAAAATTCGGCCAATAAAACGTACAGCAACTAATTAAACCGTGCGGAGCAATTCGAAGTGTATTTTGATAGGCGGTCTTCATCAGTCATTTAATTAATTTTTACAATCGACAGAAAATGTTTATCACACCAATCTAAATAGTAGTCTTAGAGTTAAGCAACGTTATTTGGAAAAGTCGATAGTAAAAAACTCAAAACATAGATATTGGTTCTTCGTCTGGAATCAAATTTCGGCCAAAAAAGTACAGCAACTAATTAAACCGTGTTCAGCAATTCGAAGTGTGATTTTGATTCGCGGTCCTCATCAGTCATTTCATTAAGTTCTACAATCGACAGAAAAGTTTTATCTTACCAATCTAAATAGTAGTCTTAGAGTTATAGCAACGTTTTTTGGAATAGTCGGTAGTGAAAAAATCAAAACATAGATATTGGGTCTTTGTCTGGAATCAAATTTCGGCCAAAAAAAGTACAGCAACTAATTAAATCGTGTTCAGCAATTCGAAGTGTGATTTTGATTCGCGGTCCTCATCAGTCATTTTATTAAGTTCTACAATCGACAGAAAAGTTTTATCTTACCAATCTAAGTAGTAGTCTTAGAGTTATAGAAACGTTATTTGGAAGAGTCGGTAGTAAAAACTCAAAATATAGATATTGGGTCTTCATCTGGAATCAAAATTCGGCCAACAAAAAATACAGCAACTAATTAAATTGTGTTCAGCAATTCGAAGTGTGATTTTGATTTGCGGTCCTTATCAGTCATCTTAATAAGTTCTACAATCGACAGAAAAGTTTTATCACACCAATCTAAATAGTAGTATTAGAGACATAGCAACGTTATTTGGAAGAGTTGGTAGTAAAAATCTCAAATTATAGATATTGAGTCTTCATCTGGAATCATATTTCAGCTATTAAAACATACAACATTTAATTAAACCTGTGCCGAGCAATTCGAAGTGTGATTTTGATAGCCGGTCTTCATCAGTCAATTAATTAATTTTTAAAATCGACAGAAAATGTTTTTCACACCATCTAAATAGTAGTCTTAGAGTTATAGCAACGTTATTTGGAATAGTCGGTAGTAAAAAACTCAAAAGATAGATAATGGGTCTTCATCTGGAATCAAATTTTGACCAAAAAAAAGTACAACAACTAACTAAATCGTGTTCAGCAATTCGAAGTGTGATTTTGATTCGTAGTCCTCATCAGTCATTCTTTTAGGTTCTACAATCGACAGAGAAGGTTTATCACACCAATCTAAATAGTGGTCTTAGATACATAGCAACGTTATTTGGAAGATTTGTTAGTAAAAAACTCAAAACATAGATATTGGGTCTTCATCTGGAACCATATTTCAGCCATTAAAACATACAACAACTAATTAAACCGTGCGGAGCAATTCGAAGTGTGATTTTGATAGGCGGTCTTCATCAGTCATTTAATTAATTTTTACAATCGACAGAAAATGTTTCTCACACCAATCTAAATAGTAGTCTTAGAGTTATAGCAACGTTATTTGGAATAGTCGGCATTAAAAATCTCAAACTATAGATATTGTGTCTTCATCTGGAATCAAAATTCGGCCAACAAAAAATACAGCAACTAATTAAATCGTGTTCAGCAATTCGAAGTGTGATTTTGAATCGCGCTCCTCATCAGTCATTTTAATAAGTTCTACAATCGACAGAAAAATTTTATCACACCAATCTAAAAAGTAGTCTTAGAGACGAAGCAACGTTATTTGGAAGAGTTGGTAGTAAAAAACTCAAAATATAGATATTGGGTCTTCATCTTGAATCATATTTCAGCCATTAAATCATACAACAATTAATTAAACCTGTGCCGAGCATTTCGAAGTGTGATTTTGAGAGGCGGTCTTCATCAGTCATTTAATTAATTTTTACAATCGACAGAAAATGTTTATCACACCAATCTAAATAGTAATCTTAAAGTTATAGCAACGTTATTTGGAATAGTGGGTAGTAAAAAACTCAAAACATAGATATTGGGTCTTCATCTGGAATCAAATTTTGGCCAATAAAAAGTACAACAACTAATTAAATCGTGTTCAGCAATTCGAAGTGTGATTTTGATTCGCGCTCCTCATCAGTCATTTATTTAAGTTCTACAATCGACAGAAAAGTTTTATCACACCAATCTAAATAGTAGTCTTAGAGACATAGCAACGTTATTTGGAAGAGCTGGTAGTAAAAAACTCACAATATAGATATTGGCTCTTCATCTGGAAACATATTTCGGCCAATAAAACGTACAGCAACTAATTAAACCGTGCGGAGCAATTCGAAGTGTGATTTTGATAGGCGGTCTTCATTAGTCAATTAATTAATTTTTACAATCGACAGAATGTGTTAATCACACCAATCTAAATAGTAGTCTTAGAGTTATAGCAACGTTCTTTGGAATAGTCAGCAGTAAAAAACTCAAACTATAGATATTGGGTCTTCATCTGGAATCAAATTTCGGCCAATAAAAAAAACAGCAACTAATTAAATCCTGATCAGCAATTCCAAGTGTGATTTTGATAGGTGGTCTTCATTAGTCAATTAATTAATTTTTACAATCGACAGAAAAGGTTTATCACACCAATCTAAATAGTAGTCTTAGAGTTATAGCAACGTTATTTGGAAGAGCCGGTAGTAAAAAACTCAAAACATAGATATTGGGTCTTCATCTGGAATCAAATTTCGGCCAATAAAAAATACAGCAACTAATTAAATCGTGATCAGCAATTCGAAGTGAGATTTTGATTCGCGGTCCTCATTAGTCATTTTATTAAGTTCTACAATCGACAGAAAAGTGTTATCACACCAATCTAAATAGTAGTCTTAGAGACATAGCAACGTTATTTGGAAGAGTTGGTAGTAAAAAACTCAAAATATGGATATTGGCTCTTCATCTGGAAACATATTTCGGCCAAAAAAACGTACAGCAACTAATTAAACCGTGCGGAGCAATTCGAATTGTGATTTTGATAGGCGGTCTTCATTAGTCAATTAATTAAATTTTACAATCGACAGAAAAGGTTTATCACACCAATCTAAATAGTAGTCTTAGAGTTATAGCAACGTTATTTGGAAGAGCCGGTAGTAAAAAACTCAAAACATAGATATTGGGTCTTCATCTGGAATCAAATTTCGGCCAATAAAAAATACAGCAACTAATTAAATCGTGATCAGCAATTCGAAGTGAGATTTTGATTCGCGGTCCTCATTAGTCATTTTATTAAGTTCTACAATCGACAGAAAAGTGTTATCACACCAATCTAAATAGTAGTCTTAGAGACATAGCAACGTTATTTGGAAGAGCCGGTAGTAAAAAACTCAAAACATAGATATTGGGTCTTCATCTGGAATCAAATTTCGGCCAATAAAATGTACAGCAACTAATTAACTCGTGTTCAGCAATTCGAAGTGTGATTTTGATTCGCGGTCCTCATCAGTCATTTTTATTAAATTCTACAATTGACAGAAAAGGTTTATCACACCAAACTAAATAGTAATCTTAGAGTTATAGCAACGTTATTTGGAACAGTCGGTAGTAAAAACCCAAAATATAGATATTGCGTCTTCATCTGGAATCATATTTCAGCCAATAAAACATACAACAACTAATTAAACCTGTGCTGAGCAATTCGAAGTGTGATTTTGATAGGCTGTCTTCATCAGTCAATTACTTAAGTTATAGAATCGACAGAAAGTGTTTATCACACCAATCTAAATAGTAGTCTTAGAGTTATAGCAACGTTCTTTGGAATAGTCAGCAGTAAAAAACTCAAACTATAGATATTGTGTCTTCATCTGGAATCAAATTTCGGCCAATAAAATATACAGCAACTAATTAAATCGGGTTCAGCAATTCGAAGTGTGATTTTGATTCGCGGTCCTCATTAGTCATTTTATTTAGTTCTACAATCGACAGAAAAGTGTTATCACACCAATCTAAATAGTAGTCTTAGAGACATAGCAACGTTATTTGGAAGAGTTGGTAGTAAAAACTCAAAATATAGATTTTGGGTCTTGATCTGGAATCATATTTCGGCCAATAAAATGTACAGCAACTAATTAAACCGTGCGGTGCAATTCGAAGTGTGATTTTGATAGGCGGTCTTCATCAGTCATGTAATTAATTTTTACAGTCGACAAAAATGTTTATCACACCAATCTAAATAGTAGTTTTAGAGTTATAGCAAAGTTATTTGGAATAGTCGGTAGTAAAAAACTCAAAACTTAGATATTGGGTCTTCATCTGGAATCAAATTTTGGCCAATAAAAAGTACAGCAACTAATTAAATCGTGTTCAGCAATTCGAAGTGTGATTTTGATTCGCGGTCCTCATCAGTCATTTTTATTAAGTTCTACAATCGACAGAAAAGGTTTACCACACCAATCTAAACAGTAGTCTTAGAGTTATAGCAACGTTATTTGTAAGAGTCGGTTGTAAAAAACTCAAAATATAGATATTGGGTCTTCATCTGGAATAATATTTCGGCCAATAAAACGTACAGCAACTAATTAAACCGTGCGGAGCAATTCGAAGTGTGATTTTGATAGGTGGTCTTCATCAGTCAATTACTTAAGTTCTACAATCGACAGAAAAGGTTTATCACACCAATCTAAATAGCAGTCTTAGCGTTATAGCAACGTTATTTGGAAGAGTCGGTAGAAAAAAACCCAATATATAGATATTGGGTCTTGATCTGGAATCATATTTCGGCCAATAAAACATACAACAAGTAATTAAACCTGTGCCGAGCAATTCAAAGTGTGATTTTGATAGCCGGTCTTCATCAGTCAATTACTTAAGTTCTACAATCGACAGAAAAGGTTTATCACACCAATCTAAATAGCAGTCTTAGCGTTATAGCAACGTTATTTGGAAGAGTTGGTAGTAAAAAAACTCAAAATATAGATTTTGGGTCTTCATCTGGAATCATATTTCGGCCAATAAAACGTACAGCAACTACTTAAACCGTGCGGAGCAATTCAAAGTGTGATTTTGATAGGCGGTCTTTATCAGTCAATTACTTAAGTTTTACAATCGATAGAATGTGTTTATCACACCAATCTAAATAGTAGTCTTAGAGTTATAGCAACGTTGTTTGGAATAGTCGGCAGTAAAAACTCAAACTATAGATATGGTGTCTTCATCTGGAATCAAAATTCGGCCAACAAAAAATACAGCAACTAATTAAATCGTGTTCAGCAATTCGAATTCGAAGTGTGATTTTGATTCGCGGTCCTCATCAGTCATTTTATTAAGTTCTACAATCGACAGAAAAGTTTTATCACACAAATCTAAATAGTAGTCTTAGAGTTATAGCAACGTTATTTGGAAGAGTTGGTAGTAAAAAAACTCAAAATATAGATATTGGGTCTTCATCTGGAATCATATTTCAGCCATTAAAACATACAACAACTAATTAAACCTATGTCGAGCAATTTGAAGTGTGATTTTGATAGCCGGTCTTCATCAGTCAATTACTTAAGTTTTAGAATCGACAGAAAATGTTTATCACACCAATCTAAATAGTAGTCTTAGAGTTATAGCAACGTTATTTGGAATAGTCCGTAGTAAAAAACTCAAAATATAGACATTGGGTCTTCATCTGGAATCAAATTTCGGCCAATAAAAGGTACAGCAACTAATTAAATTGTGTTCAGCAATTCGAAGCGTGATTTTGATTGGCGGTCCTCATCAGTTATTTTATTAAGTTCTACAATCGACTGAAAAGTTTTATCACACAAATCTAAATAGTAGTCTTAGAGTTATAGCAACGTTATTTGGAAGAGTTGGTAGTAAAAAAACTCAAAATATAGATATTGGGTCTTCATCTGGAATCATATTTCAGCCATTAAAACATACAACAACTAATTAAACCTATGTCGAGCAATTTGAAGTGTGATTTTGATAGCCGGTCTTCATCAGTCAATTACTTATGTTTTAGAATCGACAGAAAATGTTTATCACACCAATCTAAATAGTAGTCTTAGAGTTATAGCAACGTTATTTGGAATAGTCCGTAGTAAAAAACTCAAAATATAGACATTGGGTCTTCATCTGGAATCAAATTTCGGCCAATAAAAAGTACAGCAACTAATTAAATCGTGTTCAGCAATTCGAATTGTGATTTTGATAGGCGGTCTTCATCAGTCATTTAATTAAATTTTAATATCGACAGAAAATGTTTGTAACACCAATCTAAATAGTAGTCGTAGAGTCATAGCAACGTTATTTGGAAAAGTCGGTAGTAAAAAACTCAAAATATAGATAATGGGTCTTCATCTGGAATCAAATTTTGGCCAATAAAAGTACAGCAACCAATTAAATCGTGTTCAGCAATTCGAAGTTTGATTTTGATAGGCGGTCTTCATCAGTCAATTAATTAAGTTTTACAATGGACAGAAAATGTTTATCACACCAATCTAAATAGTAGTCTTAGAGTTATAGCAACGTTATTTGGAATAGTCGTCAGTAAAAAACTCAAACTATAGATATTGTGTCTTCATCTGGAATCAAATTTCGGCCAATAAAAAATACAGCAACTAATTAAATCGTGTTCAGCAATTCGAAGCGTGATTTTGATTCGCGGTTCTCGTCAGTCTTTTTATTAAATTCTACAATCGACAGAAAAGGTTTATCACACCAATCTAAATAGTAGTCTTAGAGTTATAGCAACGTTATTTGGAAGAGTTGGTAGTAAAAAAACTCAAAATATAGATATTGGGTCTTCATCTGGAATCATATTTCAGCCATTAAAACATACAACAACTAATTAAACCTATGTCGAGCAATTTGAAGTGTGATTTTGATAGCCGGTCTTCATCAGTCAATTACTTAAGTTTTAGAATCGACAGAAAATGTTTATCACACCAATCTAAATAGTAGTCTTAGAGTTATAGCAACGTTATTTGGAATAGTCCGTAGTAAAAAACTCAAAATATAGACATTGGGTCTTCATCTGGAATCAAATTTCGGCCAATAAAAAGTACAGCAACTAATTAAATCGTGTTCAGCAATTCGAATTGTGATTTTGATAGGCGGTCTTCATCAGTCATTTAATTAAATTTTAATATCGACAGAAAATGTTTGTAACACCAATCTAAATAGTAGTCGTAGAGTCATAGCAACGTTATTTGGAAAAGTCGGTAGTAAAAAACTCAAAATATAGATAATGGGTCTTCATCTGGAATCAAATTTTGGCCAATAAAAGTACAGCAACCAATTAAATCGTGTTCAGCAATTCGAAGTTTGATTTTGATAGGCGGTCTTCATCAGTCAATTAATTAAGTTTTACAATGGACAGAAAATGTTTATCACACCAATCTAAATAGTAGTCTTAGAGTTATAGCAACGTTATTTGGAATAGTCGTCAGTAAAAAACTCAAACTATAGATATTGTGTCTTCATCTGGAATCAAATTTCGGCCAATAAAAAATACAGCAACTAATTAAATCGTGTTCAGCAATTCGAAGCGTGATTTTGATTCGCGGTTCTCGTCAGTCTTTTTATTAAATTCTACAATCGACAGAAAAGGTTTATCACACCAATCTAAATAGTAGTCTTAGAGTTATAGCAACGTTAGTTGAAGATTCGGTAGTAAAAACTCGAAGATTCGGTAGTAAAAACTCGATAGTAATTGGGAAAGTTTCTGAAGAAAAAATCACAGTTTCTCATTATTTGAAGTCAATTTTCCACTAAACAACTCAGCGGTACAAAGCAAACTTTTCGAATCGACCAAATTTTGGTCGTAACAAGTGGACTCTGAGTTTGTTTCTATGATATTAGATGATACTCAATGGTTTCTTATAGCAAAGTTCAATTTTAGGAGAAGGATCTTACACGGCAGATGCGCTTTCTTGTCTCAAGTGGATTTTGTAAGCTTTTCTGCGAGATTGCAGAATCAAAAATGTTGAATTTAGACTTAAGAAATAGTACCATTTTGGAACACAAAGCAAGTCTTTCCAATTTTAGCTCCCTACCCCCGCTTAGTTGTCAGATAACGTGTACCCCCCCCCCCCCCCCAGTCCATACCGTAATGGAGCGAGATATTAGTTCGTGGGGGCTGTCCTTATCCGCTTGTGCCCCCAGTACGTTTTGGTCCCCCCGTTATAAAGCAAATGCGCGAGCAAATACATAGTGACCAATTATGTAAAAATATGGTATATGCTCTCGGGTTCAAATAATATGACTCAATAGGGGGGGGGGGGGCATGAACGAAAAAGCTCTAACACTAAATACGGGTCTATCCCAATTTGCTCCTTTTCGAAATTATAATCCCCAATTTTGAGCAAATTTACCACGATTGGTTGGTTTGGTGGGGGTGGGGGGGGGGGTCTCAAAAAAGCAAAGACTATAAAAATTCCCATTCAATATTTATAATGATAATGAATAATACTAGATGCAGTAAGCATGGAGCTGACTTTAAAAACGGGATCTATTCTGGGGTCTATTTTGTTTCGGCTCCCAGTGTTTTTTATTACCCCCAGTTACAAACTATATGTTGTTATATAGCACGTTACTATGTAAGAAAATAGGAAGTGCACCTGGGGGTCACAAAAAATTAAAAATTTATGCACACTAAGCTGGGGGGGGGGGGGCGAAACAGAATACATCCCTATTCTGTTTCCTCCCCCCCCCCCCCACTTAGTGAGCATAAATCTTTTATGACCCCCAGGCGCAAGTGCTATTTTTTTTACATAGTAACGTGCTATATAAAAACATATAATTTGTAACTTGGGGTCATAAAAAACTGGGGAGGGTACCGAATAGATCCGAAATTCCAAAATGCTGAAATCACTTAACAGATAGTTCTCAGGGATTTATTCTGTCCCCCCTTTTTTATGACCCCAAGTTACAATTTAAATGCTGTTAAATAACACGTTACTATGTACAAAAAAAGCATTTGCGCCGGGGGATAATAAAAGACTTATGCTCACTAAGCTGAAGGATCAAAACAGAATAGATCCGTTATCAGGCCATCATTTTAAATCAATTTTGAGCCTTTAGAAAAAATCTCAAAATTTTATATATCAAAAAGAATGAAATGACTTCCGGATCTTTCCCGTTCGTGCCTCCCTTCCCCCAGTACGCTAAGTGCCCCCCAGTTACAGAGCACGTGCCATTACATAGTAAATCATTATGTAAAAATAAGGCACGCGCGTCTGGGGGTGCAAAATGTATGCGCCCACTAAGCGGGGGGGTCAAAAACGGAAAAAATCTTAACTTCCAATCAGATTTTTGCATATTAAACGAACTCTGGATCTATTCTGTTTTGGCCCCCGGTTTTTTTATAACCCCAGTTAGAAATTATATGTTGTTATACAGCACGTTACTATGTAAGAAAATAACACGTGCGCCCGATATAATAATATATACTTTTCAACTGGGGTCATAATTCTCAGGGATCTATTCTCTCCCCCGCCCGGTTTTTTATGACCCAAAGTTACAAATTGTGTCTTGTTAAATGACACATTACTATGTACAAAAATAGCACGTGCGTTTGGGGGGTCATGAAAGATTTATGCTCACTAAGCTGAGGGGTCAAAACAGAATAGATCCGATATCAGGCCACCATATTAAATCTATTTTGAGCCTTTAGAAATTTTCTCGAAATTTTATATATCAAAAGGACTGAAATGATTTCCGGTTCTTACCCGTTCGTGCCTCCCTTCCCCAGTATTTACGCGCCCCCCAGTTACAGAGCACGTGTCATTACATTGTTAATTATTATGTAAAAATATGGCACGAGCGTCGGGGGTGCACAAGTTATGTGCCCACAAAGTGGAGGGGTCGGGTCACAAACGGAAAAGATCCTGACCTCCAATCAGATTGTCGCATATCATTGCAAACTCTGGGTCTAATCTGTTTCGGCCCCCTAGTGTTTTTATGACCCCAAGTTACAAATTATATGTTGTTATACAGCACCTTTCTATGTCAGAAAATAGCACGTGCGCCTGAGGGGTCATAAAAGATTCATGCTGACTAAGCTGAGGGGCCAAAATAGAATAGATCCATTTTCAGGCCACCCTATTAAGTCAATTTTTTGCCTTTACAAAAACTCTCAAAATTTTATATATCAAAAGGACTGAAATGACTTCCGGATCTTACCCGTTCTTGCCTTCTTCCCCCAGTACGTTACGCGCCCCCCAGTTACAGAGCACGTACAGAGCACAAATCATTATGTAAAAATATGGCACGTGCATCTGGGGATTCAAAAATTGTGCGCCCTCTAAGCTGGGGGGGGGTCACAAACGGAAAAGATCCTGACTTCCAATCATATTGATACACATCAAAGCAAACTCTGGATCCATTCTCTTTCGGCCCCCAGTGTTTTTTATAACCCCCAGTTAAAAATTATATGTTGTTATACAGCACGTTACTATGTAAGAAAATAGCACGTGCGCCTTGAGGTCATAGAAAATTTAAGCGAATTATGATGACGGGGGGAACAGAATAGATCCCAAAATCTTATCAGACAAATCAAAGCAAATGTGATACTAACTAGATTCGAATTCTGCGCTCAAATTATCTTGACCTTTGGGATGAATTTTTGACCCCTTTTCGCATGTTTTATGCTTGCTATACCCCAGATTAAGTTTAATTCTCAGTTACAATATACCATTAATCGAATAGAATCTAATCTCTGTCTTACCCTTCATAGCTTCCAAGATTTTTAGAAATGCAAAATCTTGGAGGAACAAACAGAAAAGGTCCGATTTTGAATTACGCTAGAACATCTATCATTCATCAAACCTGTGTGGAATTCGCAACCTGGCCTTTAAATCAATCCCCAGAGCAATAAATAACCTTTGCAAGAATCTTGCAAGTTTGTAATCATCTTGCAAGATTCTTGCAGCATTTGAATCCGCTCATCACTAGGGTATATTCACCATGATTGGGGCTTTTCATAAACCCCATAGCTTAGGGGTATAATGAGAAAGGCCATTTGTTTTGCCTCTGCCCCCGCCCCCTGCGTACTGGGTAGATAACTTTTACAGCCACGCAACGGGTCCGTAGGGCTATATTATCATTATTCAGTTAACCCGATTACGCAAAAATTCCGTCCGATATCCCGAGGGAAATTGTATTCTGTGTTCCAGAACGTTAAAACCATGACTTAATTGTAATCTTGTTTTGGTACTTTTGATATTGTGCTTGACTTTTGACTTTTGACTACGTTGGCGCATTAACAATAACTTCGGGAATTTCTCACAAAAAGTTCCCGCCACTCTGCCCCAAATCTCCATAATTTACTTGATTGTTGTGAAAATCAGTCGCGTTTGTGTTGATATATAGAATTTTATTCAATTTGTTTTAAATTCAGAGAACATTTTTCGTGCGTTTGAAGACATGGCAAAAATTTCTAATGAAGGAAAAATTGTTTTGTTGACCGTTTGCTTTCTTGCGCTCAAACAAAGAGCAGCTGCAGATACCCCGGCCACAGATGTGACGACCGAAGTCCAAAACCAGTTGAACAAGGCTTTGACTGGAGTTAAAGATTTCAAACCTATTGACGCCTCAGAGACGGCCGCGGGTACGGCTCTTGGTAAATTCGCTGAAGCAAAATGCGAAAAAGGACTCTTAGATACGAAACCAAAAGATATAGCTGACTATGCATTCACAACATACTGCGCAGAGGTAGTTGGGGACAAACCGGCAACGGATCCAACCATTGTTCAAGATGCTCTTAAGAAATGGCTGAACCCGGGGGCATACGATTTCCCGGGTGCTGACAAAAAACTGAAAGCATGTAAAAAGAATGAGATAGATGAGAAAACTCCATTCTTTGTAACAGTGTCTGTCGGAACAAAAAATCTAAGTTGCAAGAAAGGTCAAGTCACAGATAAGGCACAAACCGAAAGGGTCAAACGGAATAATGACGGAAAAATGTTCACAAAAAGAGGAGAGGAAACGACTGATCCAAAAAAATACGACTACGTAGCATGCGTGTACAAGGCCAAACCAGTTGCAGTTGACGAAGAAACAGAAGCAAAAACACTGTTTGCATCTGATAATAAGTTCTGCGCTGCCCAGAAAAATTTGAATGCTGATTTGTATGGCAAAATTGATTTGAAGAGTTGCGAAACAAATGTGCAGGATTCTTGTAAGAGCAGCAGCGGTACAGGAAGTAACAGTCACGAGAGCAACAATTCGGAAAGCATGACTTCGGAAAGCAGCAGTCCAGACAGCGCCGAATCTGGCAGTTCTGGTACCGAAAGCAGGGCCGCAATCAACCTGCCACGTCCAATGTTGATTTGCTTCATTTCACTCATTACCCACTTTTTACTAACACTTTATTGAATTTGATAGACGAATTGTAGTAACAAAGAACTAAGGAATGAATGTCGTAGAAGCTATAATTGACTGAACAAAGGGAAAAAACAATTTCAAAAAGGTTGCTTTCTTGCGTTCTCTTTGCAACTTAATAGTTGAGTACAATAGGTCCCAAACTGTAGGTCCAAAGCTGAGTTTTATCTCTTTTTCTAGTATCCGCATTTATTTTTTTAACAATGGGCACCTCAACTCATAAGCTTTTCATAAGCTGACCCACGGTCTGTCTTTTCATTACCATAAATGGTCGTCAACCATTTATGATCTAACGTCGTCAATAGATCGACTTTTAATATTGGTCAATGATGGCCTTTAAACGAACGATGTTGGCCACCACTGTCTTCAAGAAATGGAAAATGGAGTTACAAAAATAGTTACCTTAGTTGAGGTTCACTTAAGAAAAGTTTTTATTAGTGAACCTTACAAGTAAGGTAATTCCTTTTGTAACTGCATTTTCCATTTCGAATTAGACGAACCCCCCATATTAATGTTCATACTTGTATGGTACGGGTCTTTCACATTATAGCCACCCACCAGCTTAGTGGCCAGATAAACCATAGCCCCCACAATAAAGGTAATTATCCAATAATGGATGGCTATATTTTCATGGTGGGGGGGGGGGGGGGCTACAATGGGAAAAACTCGAATGTACTACGTACTCTGCTGAGTCTATAATGGGAAAAGGCCAAAACTGGCACAACTGATGAGATCCTCATTCAACGTAATAGGAGGCCAGACGTGTCAAAGTTATGGTATGTCCCCAGTGATTCTGGAATTTTTATCGTGTAAGATCTGAGAAGATGCTGATCAAAAATCTTTATCGTGTAAGATCTTATCTGGTGTTATACGATAAAAATTCTGCCCTACGTTAACTTTAATCGTGTAAGATCTGATAAGATACTTATCAGGTTTTATAAGATAATAATTCACTTTTGCTGAATTGTCATCTTATAAGATCTGATAAGTATCTTATCAGATCTTACACGATAAAAATTTATGTAGGGCTGAAATTTTATCCTGTAAGATCTGATAAGACATGTTTTAATGATTTCAATATAATCGTATAACGTAGTCAAGTTCATATGAAAATAAAAATAATCGGTAAACTAACCAATAATGAAACAAAAATTTTTTTGTTGATTCTATTTTGGCGGCAGTATTATTCTGAGTCTTAACTAGGTACTATGGCAAATTTAGCAGTTCAAGAAAGTTTTGGTCTTTGAAAAAAATTTTACATCTTAGTTTGATAATCAACGCCTCAGAAAGAACCCCTAACACTCGAATAACAAAGATAATTTTCTACTACTTTTCGAAAGCAACCCTGAATTGTCTTCAATATGAAGAACTTGTCACACTTAAAAAAATTTTATCGTATCTGATAAAAAAGATCTGATAAAAATGTTATCAAAAAGATGAGTCATATCTTTCCGAATGTTTATCTTACAAGATTCTTATAAGATTTTACACGAAAAACATTTTTTTTTCAGATAGAACTTTTATCGCGTAAGATTTGACAAGAATGAACATTTATCGTGTAAGATCTTACCAGACTTGATAAAAAATTTTAATCGTGTAAGACCTGATAAATTGTCTTGCAAAATCTTAGTCAGGCGACGCATAATCTTATAAGTATTTATAAGACAACTTTTTAAGAAATTGTAAGATCTTACACAATAAAAATTCTCAAATGTCTGGGGGTCACAGACGTGTCATAGTTACGGTTGAAGATAATGGGCTCTTTCCTGGTGTTGCACTGTAATTCTATAGATATTAAGAACGCATAGTGGGTACCTTTGTCCAAATATTTTTATCTATGAAACGTAAAGTTTGGTTAAACCTTTACATTTTAATAATTACAATACAAATGACATGGTTTTTAGCTCTGAAACCTTGTACTCGTTTGTCAATTGGAAGACGTTCATGAAATTGATTACTTCTCTAACTAGTTCTGTCCTTGAATTTTGTTGTCTTTTCGGATTAACTTTGTCAAACTGTTCCACTTTCTCAAATGTTTGCAGTTGTTGATCGGTGGTTCGACTTAGATTGACACATCTAAACAACGGGACAGTCCAAGAATTTTCTCCCATAATATATTTTCCCAAATATTTAATATACGTTTTATTGGATACTCCACTGTTTTTCTTTGTAACGCTTAAAAGAAGCCCGGAAGAAAATTAGACCACCAGATTAGTGGGTGCATATTTTTTGCATCCCCCGACGCACGTGCCAAATTTTTACATTTTGATTTACTATGTAATGGCACGTGCTTTGTGATTGGGGAGCATAACGTACTGGGGGGCACAAACGGAAAAGATCACTTTACTCATATGGAATGACTTAGCATCCCAATTTATAAGTTCATAGGTCTATTCAATCTCTGTGGAGAGATGCAGCCGGCTAATTTTGGATTAAAAAAACGGAAAATGAATTATAATTTAGGAAACAAAATGATTGCTTTGAAACTGTATATTTGTTATCTTCGTAAGTAAATTGATCTAATAGCATTTGCCACTTTTCTCAAGGTTTTGTTTATTTCAAAATTTAATTAATTTTTAATCATTTTCCCCCAGACGCTGGAAACTGACATTTGGTCAATGATAATTTTGGGTCTTTTTCCATTATAGCATCCCATGAAATTATAGCCCCCACTACTATGGCATATTTATCATGATTTGGGGACTATGGGTTATCTGACCACTAAGCTGGGGGGATGAATCAGGAGTAGGGGGAAATGGGGGTAAAACAACGCAAGAGTACACCACCCGCTTGTTTATCAGTTTATCTTCATTACCCCATATGCTTTTGTCACTTTACCCCTGATACCCCCTTTTTTAACGTCGTTTCACGCCCCGAACTCTCTAATCTTGCGTCGATTTACACACAGTACCCCCTATTTTTGCCTCACTTTACCCCTTTGGCAGCCCCATTCTTTCATCGTGTCACCTCCATAGTGGCAGAGAGAACTTCGAACCCAAAACCTCTGTTCCAGGAGCCAGTTTGCCTTAGCCCTCAGAGCATCGATGCTTTCTCAATACTGGCCATCCCATATATTTAGATTAAACATTTTACCATTCGCTCTTAAGCCATTGTAACCCTATAAAATTACCGCATAATCTTATAACTTTTTGGGGGTAATTTTTGGGTAGTTAGTCTGAAAGTCCATCTTACTCCCCATATCGTTTTACCCACTACAAGTTACCCCCTGATTTACCATCGTTTTAGTGGGTAATCTTTTCACCCCCCAAATTAACCTCCTTATCTTACATCTTTCTGGGGGTAATTTTTGGGTAATCTAAAATTTTTCCCCATTACCCCCAATACCCCCTCTCTTACATCGTTTTACCCCCTAACATTACCCCCTAACCTTACATCTTTCTGGAGGGTAATTTTTGGGGGTAAAGTCGAAAAAATTTCCCCATTATTGCTCTAATCTTACATCGTTTTACCACCTAAGATTGCCCCCTAACATTACATCATTTTCGGGGGTAATTCTTGGGAATTATATTGAAGAAATTTCCCCATTACACCCCATTACCCCCATTATCCCTTAATCTTACATCGTTTTACCCCATTATAATTCCCCCTAATGTTACATCTTTTACGGGGTTAAATTTAGATGTAAAACCTAAAAAAGTTCCTCCCATTACACACATTACCCACCATTAACCCCTATCTTACATCTTTTTGCCCCTAAAATTGCCCCCTAATGGTACATCTTGGCTTACATCTTTCTGGGGGGTAATTTTGGTCGGAAAAATCTAAAAAAAATTCCCCATTACACAACAGTATCCCCCTATCTTACATCATTCCACCCCCTATTATTACCCCCTAAACTTACATCTTTCTGGAGGGTAATTTTGGGGGTAAAATCGAAAAAATTTCCCCATTACACCTCTAATCTTACATCATTTCACCCCCTAAAATTGCCCCCTAATGTTACATCATTTTCAGGGGTAACTTTTGGGGGTAAATTTGAAGAAATTTCCCATTACACCACATTATTCCCATTACCCCCTAATCTTACATCGTGTTACCCCCTGATATTGTCCCCCTAATCTTACATCCTTTTCGGGGGTAAATTTTGTTGCTAAAATCTAAAAACGTTCCTTCCATTACCCCCATTAACCCCTATCTTACATTTTTTACCCCCTACAATTGACCCCTTAGGGTACATCTTTTTCGGGGTAAATTTTGGGGGTAAAATCGAAAAAACTTTCCCCATTACACCGCTAATCCTACATAATCTTACATCTTTTTACCCCCTAAAATTGCCCCCTAATGTTACATCTTTTTCGAGGGTAATTTTAGGGGGTAAAATCTAAAAAAGTTCCCCCATCACCCCATCACCCCCATTAACCCCTATCTTACATCTTTTTACTCCCTAAAATTACCCCCCTAATCTTATATTTCTCTGCGGGGTAATCTTTCCCCACGCTACCCCCCATTACCCCACATTACCCCCCTAACCTTACATAGATATACCTCCCATAGACAATTACCACCTGCTCTTACATCAATTTGGGTGGTAATGAGATGGGTAATTTTAACGCGTTTTATGATGTACGAGTTGGGCCATAACTGGTCGCGCCAATGGGAGTTTTGTGAGTGAGTCACTCTTTGGCAGATTTTTCTCATTTGAAAGCAGCATGCGTGAAATATTTACGTAATGGTTAAGTGACTCTGCTTGAAGTCACTGAAAACTTCTGGGGTTCATTGAGAACCGCGAAGCGGTTCGAGATGTAATATCTGAATTTCAAAGTGACTTCTGCAGAGTCACTTAACCATGCTTAAAACACGTAAGCCGCACCTTTTAAAATGACGAAAATCAACGAAGTTCAACTTCTGGCTAAGTAGCAACTTCTGGCATTTAACTTCTGGCACTGCAGACTTTCGGCATCTTAAATGTGCACGTCAGTGTTTTTGAAAATAGTGCTATTATTAGATAACAGAGGATAAAACCTTCACGTGCACGTTTTAAAAAGCCGAAGGTCTAAAATGCCAGAAGTTGCTACTTAGCCAGATGATGAATTTCGTTGACTTTCATCATTTAAAAACGTGCGCGTTTCGTGTTTTAAGCTAGGTTAAGTGACTCAGCAGAAGTCAATTTGAACTTATGATTTAATATTTTGAACTGCTTCGCAGTTCTCGATAAATGCCAGAAGTTCTCAGTGACTACAAGCAGAGTCAATTAACCATTACTTGCGTTGCAACTGTATGCTTAAATTAAAATTACCGTGCACGATTTCCAAAATTTTGTTCTGATTTAAACAGTTAAATTTTTCTAAATTTTAATAGGTTGGTTTTGGTCAGTTAGTGTGCTTGATTGAAATGCGGAACTAATTTGCGCAAGAATTTCCATTTGAAGAAGAGATATGGTTTGCTGCAGGATTAAATTGTGATCTTTTTGAGAAATTGTGCAACGAAAGGTATGCGAATTGTACGACTTAAGCCTTTTTTCCACTATATATTTGTTCTGATGGTTAGTTGGGCCTTATGTTAGTTTCAGTTGTTTGATATTTTCAGCATTGGTCGATTGAGCCACTTAAATCTGTGAGAACCTGCTGGTTTGGAAAATTGAGTTTTTTTGAGTTTGGAATTCATTGGAGGTATTGGTTGGTTCCACAATTGTAGATTTCGTTCAAAGGGTGGGTTAGTAAAGTCCCCGCGGCGAGTCTTTTGAGCAAACTTTGGTAAGAAATGCGGTGACTGCTGTGAATGTGGTGAAGAAATATTTTACCTTATTTCACCGCATTTCTTACAAGTATTCAAAGCCAAACCTCAAACCTCGATAAAAACCACCAAAAATTCACCGAGACACCAAACATTCACCGCATACCCAAACAACTTTTCAATAATTTTTTTGATTTAGAGAGTTTTTTTTACATTTCGAGTTTTTTTTGTCTTCCAATGAACTTGTTTCAATAAACCTCCGGGGCTTTCGACGATCGTGGGAATACACGGCTTAGGATTACTACTTTCTTTGGACTATTTTTATAGCCAATCGGATGTCGAAGCTCCCTGCTAAACCACGCGAATCTCTGTGTGCTTTCACAATCATCCGAAGAGGCCACATGCCTCTGGGTGTGAAGTCTTTCACCACCCACACAAAGTCACCGTCATCCAGCTCATCATTTAGTTTTTGCCAAGTCGTTCCTTTAATGAGTTCAGAAACATATTCCTTTAGCAGCCTGCTCCAGTAGTGACCAAGTAGTGCCTGCGTCAACATGAAGTCTTTAGTGGAGAAACACTGGTTGTTGTTCACAAGACGTTTCAAACAAACGTGACTCTGCGAAGGAGTAAGTGATTTGGAGTAAGTGATTAGTCCCTTAGTAAGTGATTAGTCCCTCATCTGAGATGCGGCAGCCCACATGAATTAATGGCCTATAGATATCCAAATTTCCTCGGCCTCTGCCACAACTGTCTGGAAAACTGAAAGTGTTAGCTTCCGAATGCCCAGCACTATTAGTAGACTCCTCTTTGCCGTTTGTAACAGCCAGCCTCTCCCGGACTCCTCGGAAGTGTGATTCTAATGGTGGGTTGAAAGTTTTGGAAGTTTTTCTCAGCCAATTGCAGTCTGATGTACTAGTTGTCTGGCTGGTAGTTTCGCTGGAAATTAAATTTCGTTGTTGCTTGGTTGGCTCCAATGATTTTTTTGCCATTGTCCCTCACAATGAGTTAAGGGTATCCAGCTCGCGATACATATCTGCCCGGAAGGCCACGAGAAGATAATCGGTTGAGAGGACATGGCATATTTCTAGGTGGACAGCTGTGGTGAACAGGCATTTGAACAAGCAGACGTAGTGCATCTGAGTTTCCTCTCTCTTTTCCTCATTATATTGAAGCCCAAAACTTTCCATTCCTGTTTTGACAAAAGGGTACTGCCTGTTTACATCTGGAAATCCAAATTCAGGCAGATCAGCCATCTTCGGATTCAGTTTTTGTCTGCCCTCCAATGTCTGCAAATGAAACAGTTTTTCCCCAGACCACTCAGCGCCTTTCTCAATGCAATTATCAGCAGAAGTCAATTCGAAATTCTGATTTAATATTTTGAACCGCTTCGGAGTTCTCGACAAATGCCAGAAGTTCTCAGTGACTACAAGCAGAGTCAATTAACCATTACTTGCGTTGCAACTGTATGCTTAAATTAAAATTACCGTGCAAGATTTCCAAAATTTTGTTCTGATTTAAACAGTTAAATTTTTCTAACTTTTAATAGGTTGGTTTTGGTCAGTTAGTGTGCTTGATTGAAATGCGGAACTAATTTGCGCAAGAATTTCCATTTGAAGAAGAGATATGGTTTGCTGCAGGATTAAATTGTGATCTTTTTGCGAAATTGTGCAACGAAAGGTATGCGAATTGTACGACTTAAGCCTTTTTTCCACTATATATTTGTTCTAATGGTTAGTTGGGCCTTATGTTAGTTTCAGTTGTTTGATATTTTCAGCATTGGTCGATTGAGCCACTTAAATCTGTGAGAACCTGCTGGTTTGGAAAATTGAGTTTTTTTGAGTTTGGAATTCATTGGAGGTATTGGTTGGTTCCACAGTTGTAGATTTCGTTCAAAGGGTGGGTTAGTAAAGTCCCCGCGGCGAGTCTTTTGGGCAAACTTTGGTAAGAAATGCGGTGACTGCTGTGAATGTGGTGAAGAAATATTTTACCTTATTTCACCGCATTTCTTACAAATATTCAAAGCCAAACCTCGACAAAAACCACCAAAAGTTCACCGAGACACCAAACATTCACCGCATACCCAAACAACTTTTCAATAATTTTTTTGATTTAGAATATTTTTTTACATTTCGAGTTTTTTATGTCTTCCAATGAACTTGTTTCAATAAACCTCCGGGGCCACAAGACGTTTCTAACAAACGTGACTCTGCAAAGGAGTAAGTGATTTGGAGTAAGTGATTAGTCCCTTTGTAAGTGATTAGTCCCTCATCTGAGATGCGGCAGCCCACATGAATTAATGGCCTACAGATATCCAAATTACCTCGGCCTCTGCCACAACTGTCTGGAAAACTGAAAGTGTTAGTTTCCGAATGCCCAGCACTATTAGTAGACTCCTCTTTGCCGTTTGTAACAGCCAGCCTCTCCCGGACTCCTCGGAAGTGTGATTCTAATATTGGGTTGAAAGTTTTGGAAGTTTTTCTGAGCCAATTGCAGTCTGATGTACTAGTTGTCTGGCTGGTAGTTTCGCTGGAAATTAAATTTCGTTGTTGCTTGGTTGGCTCCAATGAATTTTTTGCCATTGTCCCTCACAATGAGTTAAGGTTATCCAGTTCGCGATACATATCTGCCCGGAAGGCCACGAGAAGATAATCGGTTGAGAGGACATGGCATACTTCTAGGTGGACAGCTGTGGTGAACAGGTATTTGAACAAGCAGACGTAGTGCACCTAAGTTTCCTCTCTCTTTTCCTCATTATATTGAAGCCCAAAACTTTCCATTCCTGTTTTGACAAAAGGTTACCGCTTGTTTACATCTGGAAATCCAAATTCAGGCAGATCAGCCATCTTCGGATTCACGCTGTCTGCCCTCCAACGTCTGCAAATGAAACAGTTTTTCCCCAGACAACTCAGTGCCTTTCTCAATGCAATCACCAGGAAATCTGTTGCAGTTGAGCCTTCACATTTTCCACGCCCTGATAGCCAAAGTGATGGTGTGCTATTTCAATTGGCAGTCTTGTAATTTTGCTCCTTGAGAACAAGGGGTTGCTTCACACTGTATGGTAGTGGTGGCTTGTTGCGTCATTCTCCTACCCCCAAGAGTCCTTCCACATCTAGAAAGTGAGTGATAAGCGTCAGCTTATCTCCTTTCTCAAGATTGCTTCCGTTCAGTTATGAAGAAATTTTTTCTGAGAAAAACTCGTTTTGGGACGTCCTGATGACGTAGTTCATTGCCCTGGTCTCATCTGATGCAAAATTCTCATTGATAGAGGTCTTCGATGGAGGTCCTCTCCATCGGACAATTTGAAGCGTCCTTTTTCCTGCAACATCATTCTGGTAGGGTTGAGTAGTCGAATCCATGTTGAAAACTTTTCAACTTCAATGACAGGTTATTGAATTTGTGTCGCTTGTGTAGCGCATGAGTGGTGATCACTGTCAATGGAGAAATTCCAGGAATCTTGAAGTCTGCTAAGAATTTCCCGTTGTAAAAGCCACAGCTTTGGGGTTTCCGATAGAACGAGGCTTGGTGTCTCGTGGTCAGCGGAACTAGTTTTTCCTGGGATGTGTCAACATTTGTCTGGGTTAGAATATTCCTGAATTTTGTTCAATCTGTTGGCAATGTACATCTTCTGACTCTGTTTTGATTGAACCCAATCAAGTGTGGCTGTGCTGTTTTTCCATTAGTGCTTTTAGCATATGGTTTTTGTCATCTAGTTCTCATAGAACCCAGTTACTTGTGCTCCACGTGTTGCCGCTTCTAATTTCAGTTTTGGAATGTTTAGCTGCTTGATCGGTACCACTTGTGTTTTACTGATACCGTATCGTGATGTGGAAGATCCATCGGCGTTGGTGGTCCTCAAATACACTATGGCAGCAATTGCACTCCTTGAGGCATCACTAAACGTGTGAAGTAGATGAGTTCCGCTGGTATTGAGAATCAAGCATCTAGAAATTTGGATTGAACTCATGCTGTTGAAGTCTTCTATCCACCTTTTTAGTTCCTGTTGGTGTCAGTGTGACACTGGTTGATCCCAGTTTGATGATTTTCTGGAAAATGCGTCTAAATTTAATGGCAAACTTAAAATCAGCCCGACTGGATTGAACAGAGAAGCTGCCATTGATAACACTTTCTTTTGGGTCAGTTTTTTGTCCTGTGTAGAGAAGCTTTGGTTTTGCAAACATCAACTTGTCAATCTTGAGGTCCCATGTCTAGCCAAACACTCTTTTTCTTTAGTTTTCATTTCTGCCTTGTCTTATTCCAGTAGTTTTCTAACACGGTTGGTTTGTTGCCTAAGAAATTTGTCAGATTGCATCCTCCTCTCTGCAGAGCAGTTTTCATCTCTTCTGCTTTTTCTGCGCGCCTCCTCTCGAGAAGGGCCTACATGAAATCCGACTATTTTATGCGCCTCTGGATGCTCTCTTTGTGGTCATTTGCTTTCTTCTGCAGAACAGAGATTGCATAAGAAGGTCAAAGTGTGGGTCCAAAAAAGGGTTTATAGTATTTGAAGATCTTATTGCCATTTTCTGTCAACAGAAAACTTTGATCATGCTTGTCTTGCGGTTGATGCCAACCTGCATGAGCATTGCCACGATGTCCTCCCTAACTGCTACCGAGTACTGTCTGAAGCAGAGAGGAAGGCCATGTACGTTGCAAAGTAGAAATGACTTTTAGCAATGCATCATTCAGTGAGATTCTCTTACTTTTTAGAAGCGTTTTAAGCTCTGCGGATTTTGTGTGGCTTCTGTTTGGTGCTCACTGGGTTATAAGGAAGGTACCAAAGAACGTTTCTGCAACTGGGGTCTGCAGTTGGGACGTAATTTTCATCCAAATCTTTCCGATTGTTTCATCGTAGCAGTGTCGCAAGTTTGTGTCCCTGTTCAACCTCTGTTGCTGATCATGTCACTGATTTCTGTCGGTGAAGTAGCTTCTCGGGAACGTGATTTCTGTCTTCCGTAGAAGTCTATCTGGAATCTGTCAGTAATTTGTTTTATGGTTTCGTTGAGCGCAATGCCAATCATGACATTGCTGTTTTAAATGAGTGTTCACCATGAAAGTCAAAAGCATCAGCCGATAAAAACGCAGAACAACAAAAACAGACAGCAGGATAATTTTCACTGCGCTGTAGAACAACAGCAGGCATTTACACCGCAAAGAAAATACTCTCGCAGAAACCAACAGGAAATTTTTTGGATCAGACCTCTCACACTATTGCAGTCTACACCAGTAAGACTTTTCAACAGAGATTTTTTCATTGAAATCTACGCATTGCTGGACAATGGCAGTGACAACACTCAAATAACACAAAAAGTTGCCGAAGCCTATCAAGTTCAACAACCCAAAGATATAATCCTTCCACTAGCTCCACCTCATGGCGATCATGACATCTCCTGTCTTAATAGTGTTCACCATGAAGTGAAGCTAGTGGTAGGGTTACGTCTTTGGGTTGTTGAACTTGATAGGCATCGGCAACCTTCTGTTATTTTTGTGTTGTCACTGCCACTGTCCACCAGCGCGTAGGTTTCAATGCAAAAACCTCTTTTGAAGAGTGTTACTGTTGTAGCCTGCAACCATGTGAGAACATTCTTGTTGGTTGCTGCAAGACTATTTTTGTTGTGGCTTAAAAGCCTGCTGTTGGTCTACAGTGCGCTGAAACTTTTCCTGCTATCTGTTGTTGTTGTGCGTGTTTATTGGCTGAGGTTGAAAACCATGTTTATTCCAGTTGCCCCTGTGTGAACTGCTGCTGTTGTATCCACCTTGTCAATTCTGGTTTACATTCTGTTGGTTGTAGTTTGGACTCGCTTGCTGCCTTTGGTTTTCATTATAAAAGCTACGTCCATTGTTTGGATGGTTTTGGTTGGTTTGGTTGCTGAAGACATTGTTTTGTGAGCTTTGATTCCAGTTCCCACTTGTTTGTGCAATTTGCTCCTGTTGCCTTGCTTCTGTACTATGTAGTATTGAGTGATGAAAGCCATTGCGTCTGTCCACAAGGAACCTTGTTTTCGATTGACAGAGACCCTTTTCGTGAGCTCGTAGACAGTTAGGACAGAGATTGATTCTCCTCACAAAACCTTGTTGATTATACAATGACTTTTCCAAGTTTTCGGGACATCGATCAAGGTTGTGGGTTTGTCAGGAGAGCTGACATGACACACCTGGTGGCTCCCTTCTCGAAGAACTGTTTGCTCTGGTTCTTTGGTTTTGTTGTGAGGAGATGTCCTCTCACGCCTCTGCGAATAAGTCAATCCAATCAGCAAAATAGTTACGGTTAGGTGGCAACAAAGCCTGGCTTCTTTTGTGTTGATTGCATCTGATTCTCATGGTAGCGTCCAATTTGCCTCTGGCGGTTCTCAAGATTGCTGAAGACTTTACATCAACTTCGAAGTTGCGAAGCCAGAACGTTTGCCATTCTCCTTAAGAAAGATGAAAAGCTCGCAAAAATGTTTGGTTCGTCTAAACTGGGTTTAAGCCACTTCTCCAATTGTCCCAGGTATGCAGCAACCTAATGTTGTGGTTCGCCAAATTTCCTAGTCAGTTCAGTGATGACTTCATGGCAGTAGTCCCCCTTGTATGAGTGTCCAATTATCTCTTGCTTTAAGTATTACAGAGTTTTCGAGGTATGTCTCATTTTGGCATCTGAGAGGCGACTGTTGTTGTGAATGGTTGCTTTGAAGAAGCTGAACAACTGATGGCATTTCAGGGGATCACCTGTGAAATTTTCACTTGATATCGTAGGCAAACTCAATGTTTTTGGAACATCAGTGCTTGCTGTTGCATCCAGTCTGGTAGAGAACTCGTGAGAATTTGAAGGGCATTGTATGATTTGTTTTTATAGCCGTTTTTATAGAGTACCTCAGTTCCGGAACAGTTTTTTAGCGGTTGTTGACTGTTTTGGGGTGCCGACTTATGGCTCATGGCTATACCAGTTCGGTTTTCATTGTGAAACAAAGTGGTTGTTGGAATTGCTCTGCTCTGCTATCTTCACTTTCCTGTCGGCTCTAATCTCAAACATGGCTCTCTACTCTCGATCAACTTGAATTTTTCCTACTTTTATCTGTTCTCAGTACCCCTGAGAGAAATGTTCACAAGGGGTTGAGAATCATCAGTGTCTTCTGAGTCAGACGAGACAGCGATGTTAGATTCCTGATTGATAGTTGGGGTTTGGAAACTGATATTTCTTTGCTCTTTTGAGCAAAGGGTTCTGCTTTCTGTCTAGATTAGGGTAAGGCGCTGTTGATCTGCTAAAAGCAGATGCAGTGTAACTTGCGTCCGTTCTGTGAGCTTTTGCTGTCTGTTCACATTTCAGCATGATTACGTTTCTTCCGGAAGGTTTTTAAGCAAGTGTTGTCAACTCTTCTTCTGTTAGCTGCAGCCTCATAATTTCACCGAAACTTCTGTCAAAGTGTGTGACTTCATGAGTTCCAAATGTTCGCGTAGTATGCTTGGGCCTTCGTTTCTATTGCTTATTTGCTCGGAGAGGTCTTTCCCTTCGTTACACTCTGTCAACTTAGGCTCAAGTTGTTGCTTGAGGCTGCTCCTTGCTGTTGATGATGTTTTGGACTTGTTCGGCATGTTGATTGTCTTAGAAGAAAGTCTTATTTTACAAATTTTATACTGCAATGTCACTGCAATATGTTTCCCCGTAGCAACCTTATTGTTGAACTTGTTATAATTAACTTATTATTTAAATGAAGATGCTGCTTATTGTGTTTAACTGATGCTTTGGTTAAATGTTTTGTTTTGCTGTCTTTGTACTTGTCACTATCACTAATCAAGGAACTTTGATACAGATGTGATGCTTCATTAATCTGAAATTGTATGGAGTTAAACCTTTTCACTAATGAGTGAAATTCGTACAAAAGCAGATAAATGTGATGTTTGCCGGGTTGCCTATTTGTTTTATCAGCGCAACAGATAGAACCATAACTTGTGATAGCTAAATTTTGATCTATGTGTGTGTGTGTGTGTCTACTGACAATCGTGAGGGATAAATTCGCGTTCCCATATATCTTACTATAGCAGGGGCTTTGCAACTCATCTTAGGTCAATTTATGTGGGTTAGTGGTGAGCCAAATTTTAACCTAGAGAAAACCTACTCATTTCTTTCCAATCTAATGTGGAATAAAAGAGAACTATATTCATCCAACGAATTCTAGACGCCCATCTAAATTCATCCTTCGAAAAGAGACAAGATTATTTTGTGATTGTTTTGCGCAAAGAAATGTACGACGTAAGCCATGCTTTTTCGACAAATAATTGTTCTAATGGGCAATTGGGTCTTTTGTTAGTTTCTTTTATTAGGTATTTGCAGCATCGGTCTATTGAGGCACTTAAATCTTGGAGAAGTTATTGCTTTGGAAAATCGAATTTCATCTAGTTTGGAATTCCTTGGAGGTGTTGATTGGTTCTAAGTTTTTGGATTTCGTTCAAAGGACGGATTAGTAAAGTGCCCGCTGCGAGTTTTTGGGCAAACTGTGCTGAGAAATGCGGTGATTGCGGTTGATGTGGTAAACAATAATTCACAGCATTTTACCGGATTTCCCACAAAGGTTCAGCGCCATACCTTGACCATGACAACAGACCATGTTGATTGGTTCTAAGTTTTTGGATTTCGTTCAAAGGAGGGATT